>NC_061136.1:1665148-1968584 GCF_905220365.1 Vanessa cardui
ATACGGATTTTTAACGTTAAGTTGGCACGCTAGCCGTTCGATCAAAGAATTAGAGTAATAATAATTACTATAAGGAGCTTTAATTATTTATAATATTATGGAATTAAAAATACATGCCCATATGAAGCCCTTTTGTTCTCTCTTTGAACAAAGCCCTGAAATGCAGGCTTCAAATTTTAATCTCACTGGACGTACGAGCATACGTACTTATATCTTACAGATAGCATTAATATATATTATAGAAATTTACTTGGTGGTTGGGCTTTGTGCAAGCCCGTCTGCGTAGGTACCACCCACTCATCAGTTATTCTATCGTCATCAGTTATTCTATAGCTAGTGTACTAGCGTGTGTAGTGTACTAGCGGTAACAACAATAGTTGTATTCCGGTTGGAAGGGTGAATGAGCTAGTGTAACTACAGGCACAAGGGACATAACATCTTAGTTCCCAAGGTTGGTGGCACATTGACGATGTAAGGAATAGTTAATATTTCTTACAGAACCATTGTCTATGGTTGACGGTGACCACATACCATCAGATGGCCCATGTGCTCGTTCGCCAACGTATACCATAAAAAAATTGAATTGAAACACGTTGTGTAAACTTTAACTTTAATTAATGACAGCAAAAGTGAATAATGAATTCAATTCCAAAAAAAAATAAAGTCGAAAATCAATATTGAAGCATTATACTTCCTCTTTGACAGTTCAACAAATGTTACCACCGTTTGGGTAGGATACATTCCAGAGAAAAGATCTTCTTTGGTCTGGAATGAAAAGAAGAATCTCAGTGTCATGACACTTGTCACCAAGGAAAAAGTGTTTTGATATTTCTCCTCTTCTTTTCTTACTCTCTGTTTCTTAATATTATATACGATTTTCTATAAAATTACATTACATTACATACTTACATTTTGTTTTTAAAATAATGTTATTTCTTAGCAATAAATAATTGCCAAAATGTTTTTTATTTTTGACGGTTATTTAATACTTAAAGTATAACGATATAGCGATAGTATATAATCTGTAATCCCACGACACCTCACATATATATAATTAAAAATTGTATTTATAATACAATTACTATGAAATTATTTATGGCTTTGAGCCTTAGAAGATTAAAATCTTTCATGTTAATGAAACAGTGATTTAGCTTATTAGAAATAATACTTGACGAATCCAGCAAGATCTAAGCCGTGGATACGATCGTCGCTTTTGGACCGATACCAAAGCAATTAAACAGTTACTACTACGATGCCGTTTCTATCGCACGATTTGACGCAACCACGCTCTCGTTTGTATCAGAGAATTGTATGGTTATTTAAAAAAAAAGTCTCGTTTGTGGTTTTAAGCGAAGTGAAGCGCTTAAATTGCTGAACAATTAAATTTTCGAGTCCGCTGACTTGTATAAATTTTTCATTCATTTATTTTAAAACGAGGAATATTTTTAATGTACGTTTTGGTCTTTTAGCGGTTGTCACGATTTTTATGTCACTTGTATTTGGGTTATTTTTTTTCTCCAGAAAAATTAATGTACACAAGGTCACAGTTACTTAGATTATATGATTTCTATGTTTTGTCAGAAGATTGACCTTCGCCAAAAGCTCCTGGAGCTCTTAGGGTAAAAGACATGGTAATATCCAATCTGCACCGCATCCGCTCTTATATGCCAAAATAAAATCTAATCAAATCAAAATAAACTACAAGTATTGTAAGAGCATACAACACTGAACTAATTCACTGGCCGCTAAGATACGGGTTTTCTTAGTTTAGGTGTACAGGGCCTCTGTGAGATATGTATTTTGATATAAAAAACAATAAATATATTTTGATTTGATTTGATTTGATTTGAATTCTTCCATGATCGCCTGCACTCGACCAAATATATTGTGTTCAATTTCACGCGTTCTTACCACAGGGCCATCTCAGCTTAACTTTTTAAAAAAAATACCATAATAATAGTGAATATAACCTCTTTTATTACTTATACCTAAATAGGTTAGGACACACAAAAATTTCGAATCGCCTAAAAAATCGGCTGCATTCTTGTCACCATTCAACACGTACATGATTTGTGAAATAGTTCTATTTAAGTTTAATCCTGCACAATCAGTGGAATAAAATTGTATAAACTATTTAATTCAAAACAAAATGTATTATAGTAAAGGATATCCGTCATAGGCCAATCACATTTCACCGCTGGACATAAACCTCTTCCTAAATTTTGTTAGTGGTTAATTATGTGGATTTGTTATTGTGCCTAATAATTGGATGCAAATATTATTGAAAATATGTAATTAAAAGTCATTATATGACCGCTGCGACACCGCAATTTATATTAGTTAATAATATTTGCGTAGTAAATTAATAGTTATCACAATTAGTGTTTACGTCAAGAGCTAACTCATATTTATGCTATTAATCGTCCATTGGTCGAAATGCGACAGCAATCTATTACTTATCAGCGCATAAGATACATTCAATAGATGAAGTTCCGCTGGTCAATACATTGCATTGCAGCAAAAAAACAAGCTCCAAATTGTAACTGCTGATTGGGTATATCAGAAGAAGAAACCCAGAGGACATGGGAAATTTAGTGAGAAATCTTACTGTTACAAGACCCAGAACCTAAAACTAAAAGGACAAATGTGGTCAGAAAAGATCCTTAGTTCCTGCAATGTTTCTGAAAACGATACGTCAAATAGAGCGAAGTGGAAGCAAAAGATTAGGAAGGCAGATCCCATCATTGGATATAGTAATAAACGCACAGGAGAGAGACAGACAGAGAGAGAGAGAAAGAGAAGACACATAATTATGTCATTGGCCCTTCGAACGTAAACTATGGATCGCTTTATTTAATTATTTAATATTTGTGTAACAAATCAAATCGAATCAAAATACTCTTTATACTAATACTCTTATACCAATAAATAAATCATTTAACATTATGTATATAACATTTAGCTTTCTGCATTCCTTATTTGTATACTTGTATTATTCCTGTGTAAAATGTACACTCCCCCAGGAGTATGTAGCAATTTGCTTAAAACGGGCTTCGGAGTTTTGTCACCCCCGTTTGTTGTTGTACGAGTATTTTCATAATCATGGGAGCTACAATGACGTATCTGTAATTCCTTAAATTACTAATTATTATTTATATCTCTATTGTAAAGTCGGGGTTAAAAAAGGTTCGTCACATTAAGATCTATTTTCGTGTGCTCAGTATGAGCGATCTGCTTTACCAATCGAGAATGACATATTGCGTCGCAATTATTTGATGTTTAGATTCAAAAGGTACTAAGAGTTTAAGACTTGATAAAAGAATGGATTTCAACTAACGAAGGTTTTCTTACTCTGACTGTACACTTACTGTTATTGTAAATGTTGTTAATTGTAGTGCTTTACTGTAAGTTTTTGCATTGTGACTACGATAGCCCTATTATTCTGATTATCATGATTACTAGTAATTCTGTAAGGAACCCAGCTCAATTTGCAACTTTTTCTGTGTACGTACTTAACATACAAAGTTTGTGTCCCCTTTGAACCCTGAGGGATCACTTAAAGAGTAAATACCAACTTTGTGATTGTTTTCTGATTTTTTTTACTTTGATCCTATATTGGAACCTTTTTAGAAGTGATTATCGCAAATATCAGATTTATGTTGTTTTTAATTAATTTGCAATATTGTTAACTGTTCGGGTAAAATTTACTATAATCAATTTTATTAATACTTGCTCTTACCCTTGAAATTTAGATGTTGGTTCAATTGTAAAAATGTTTTTTTATGATCAGCGTAACTTGATTATATGCTAAGGTTTGATAGAAGTAACGCATGTAGCAGTATAGATATAAAAAAATTATATATGTATATTTTTCTCTTTTATTAATTGAATTTAAGTAACACCCCGTTTTAAGGAATTATTAATAGTCTTATGTACCCCGCCAATTAAAATAGCTTATGTTAAAAAAGGGGATGAGGATGCTATCATCCTGACCTCTTGAAAATATTTTGAAGGGGTCAGGATCTAATCTGTGACTTTGGAATTACCAGTCTGGCCGTAAACCATTTTTTTTTTATTTATTCCCAACTGTAAGTTTGTTATAGTTTAATCGAAAATTTGAATCTCCTTTTCAAATAACGTTGAAATTATTTAAGCAAACCATTCGTATTTCATTAAACATCTGCTCTTAGTTGGGAAATACTAGTAACGTTAATGTATTTTTTCTTTATAATTAATTAATGATTCGTACTAATTAGAACATATTAATACTATTGTGATTTGTTTTGCATTGGCCTGATTTTATCGAAAAACGACAAATTAAAATAACTAGAATTAAGTAGTAAAAGGCTTCTTCATTATAAATACATTCAAACAAACAACACATATACACAAATTGATGTGTGTCGTGAATACTCTGGTTTATTTCGTAAAATGTATCCAGCGTATTACGTATAAGTAACTGACATAAAAAATATGTATATTTTTATGACAGATTATAAACAACGTTTGAATTTAGCAGGTCTAATTTAATATTATATATTGATGAATTAATTTGCTGTTTTCATAAGAAGTAGTTTAAAAAAAGTGTAATGGAACTTCTGAATATTATTAGCTCTTGAATTTTCCCGAGTACTTATGAATGTGTGCAAGTATCTCAATAAATTTGTATATGCTTTATAATTCCACACAGAGAAACGTACACATCGTCATTTCTTTATAAAAACCCTCACACTCACACTCAATCACGCACACCAGTATAAAAATAATTACAAGCGAATAAATAAATATTCTTTGGCGTTTAAATTAAGAGTATAGTAAATAAACGCGAGCAAATGTACCATCATTACTCAGGACGCGATATATAATGGGAAGTTACGTTATTAATTGAATCGTCAATTATATAAATGCAATGACTATCGTAAATCGTGTAGGTGAAATGCCAAACGTTTGAATTCTATTTTCGCGTAAAATAGGCCACTTTGAAATCGACTGAACGTGGCTTTGCCGTTGACAGCGTGTGTCAATCATTCTGAATACGAAATGCGGATATTACGCGAATTTACGCGGTGTGGTAAATTGAGATTATAAAAGAAACATATATAAATACAAAATCAGTCTATAAATTTCCCACTGCTGGGTTAAGGTCTTCATTGAGGAGAAGGTTCGAAATATATTCCACCACACTGTTCAAATGCTGGTTGGTGGAATACACATGTGGATGTACACCTGCATGTGTCTAATTTACACAATTTGTAAATTAGACACATGCAGGTTTCCTCACGATGTCTTCCTTCACCAAGCACGAGGTGAATTATAAACACAAATTAAGCATCACATATTCAGTGGTGCCTGCCTGGTTTTCAATCCCGGTCATCGGTTAAGATGCACGCGTTCTAACCACTGCGCCATCTTGGCTCATAAATACTTGTTATTTAAACTTCTATTTACACTAACATCTAATTCATTTTTTATAGACATCATCTGAATAAACAAACAAAGTAAACAGGAATAACCCTTTTTACGTATACCAGGCGTCATAAATTTTGAATAAAGTCATTACTTCTCCGCCGCCTTGCAGGTCCTCAAGGACGTCAAACTCTTAGACTTCCTTTCTAAAAATTACAAGTTGAGAGTATTTTTCTTAAAGGTGAGTCTAATTTCGAATTTAAAACATCAGGACATAGTTCACACCATAAAGTATGTATCATTATCAATAAAAATCAATTAAAAAAATAAATAGATAGATAGATAGATAGATAAAGTCTTTATTTGGATCACACCACATGAGTAAAAATGAGAATAAAAAAAAAAATGTCAAAAGTAACACAAAATTTAAGTTAATTTATGACGTAGAAAGAAAAATAAATAAAAGTAAACAAAAAAAAAAATTACTAACTTACAAAAGTATTTTGCATATAATTTTATTTAATCTATATCTATTAATATAATCTATAAAATATCTATCTTTCCTTTTGGCGATTTAACAGTTCAATTGACCATAATAAAGTATTGCATAAACAACAGAAAAAAAGAAAATGCAAGTTAAATCAGGGGCGGAAATTAGTCCATAAGTCTCATCGTCTAGTAAAAACTTCATCTCATCATGAAAAAAGAAGAATTCATTATGTTTTGTTGGTCACATGTAGCTTCTTTATCCGATTATTATCAAACCAAAAAAAGAAATAAAAAGGAATTTAAAAATCTGTGTTTTATTGGTTATACATGTGGCTGATTTATTTTTAAGTCCCAGATTTTTCAGCATTATTTGACAACATCACATACATTACGCTGATCAATGTAAGCAACTAAAGCACTTGTGTTATGAAAAATCAGAAGTAACAACGGCACTACAAACATCCAGACCCAAGACAACATAAAAAACTAATTAACTTTTTTATTTTTTATTTTCAGTTTCATTGACTGAAACTGAAAACCGGTATACAGACTTCTCGACCACGGATGTCGTCAAATTTCATTCCAGATATTTTTTCTCGTGACACATCGATACTTGTCCGATTTCGAACTAACGATTTTCGCTGATGACGAACAGCTTCTGTTCAATCAACCGTCGTTGGCGTAGCTCGTCTTTAAATATTTCCTTAAACGTAACATCGTGTCTAAATCGCTTCAATAAAAAGGAAATTTGAATATTCCGACTAACTTCGCGACAAATTCATTTTTCCCGCTTCAGTGAGTGGTAATCAAATCTTTCTTCCATTCCGTCGCGGTCTGCGGTGGTTTGTTTATTTTGACTTTTCTAACGTTAGCTTGAAAATGGCTCGATATTTCGACCTAAGATTATAATTATTTAAAAAATCTTTAAAAGCAAGAAATTGCCTTGTAATAATTGATCACATGTGTCTGTGTGTATATGTACTTTACACGGTTGTAAATTCACACAGTTAAACTTAATTCAATAATGATACAATTTGAAAGGATTATCAGAATATAAGACTTTGTATTTTTACAAAGCTTTTATAAGAATTACACTGAATTGAACTGGTCTTATGGATATTTGAATGAACTCTTGGATGTATGAATTAAAAAACGAAAATGATAAAATATCCTTGATAATAGTCTATAATTAGCGATATCAATGAACTTGATAATGACTTATGTATTTATTTTTAGGGTGTGGTGTGCATTTTGGGTCTATTATATCTATTTATACTTACTTTTTTTTTTCAAACAGAAGAGAACAAAAGCGTTATAAATATTGTTTGGTATCGAATTGACGCGATGTGTTTGGCTGAGTGCTTGAATAATCTATGATATTCATTACGGATTTGAGAAAAAATGGCGTTTTAAACGATTTGAACGACGAATTTGCTATCGGAATTTTGAAGTTAAATTAATGTATATTTTAGTAGTTTAGTGGAATAGTTTGCGTTGTTAATAAATATCTATTGATCAAGAACAGTTTGTGTAAGACAATATAAAAGACAGTAAAACTGAGTATTTTTATTTTTTTTATTCTTTCTTCGATGGGAAAAGACTGTAGGTATATAATTAGATTATACAAACGATAAAAAAAGCGTGGAATTAATACTTGTTGGCTTCAAGGCAGGATATATTACGTACATATACAATTGTATTTAAGTAACATGACTTTGTATTTTACAAAGTTGAATTAGATTAACTACTGAGTTTCTTGCCGGTTCTTCTCGGTAGAATCTACTTTCGGAACCGGTGGTAGCTTCACCTAATATAGATAGTTGTTAAATGACGATTCAAAAGTGCTTGAAAATCCTAATGAAATAAAGTATATTTTGATTTTATGTGCAAATTTCTAGACATTCGTACGTCACATAGAGAAAAACACCGAATCGAAAGTGAAAGTAAATCGTCTGGAAATTGCGTCACACTTCACACGTGAATAATCTTTCTAAGAAAAAAAACCGTATGAATGGCGCCTTTTGGGGTCCTTAAAAAGCAATAACATTACGTCACGAAGAGGTACTCCCCGAACTCCGCACAGGAAAAGTGAATTTGTCGTCATATGATGGCACGAGAAATTCGTAATAGGTTTAAAGGTGGTTGTATTTTAGCGGATACGTCTATAACATACCTTGTATATTCCATTGAAATTAGATGTAGGAGATTACAAACCCCTCTAAAGAAATATTTGGCAAAACTTATCTTGTAAATAAACTAGCAACTCCGGCTTTACACGGATGTAAGATTGATACTAAATATACTACTGCTTGTCTTACAACGTTTAAGGCGTTTTTTGTCATTAGACTATTTTTTTATGGAATAGGTTGGCGGACGAGCATATGGGCCACTTGATGGTCAGTGGTCACCATCACCCATAGACAATGACGCTGTAAGAAATATTAACTATTCCTTATATCGTCAATGCGCCACTAACCTTGGGAAATAAGATGCTGTATCCCTTATGCCTGTACACTGGCTGTAATTAAGGTACTTAGTTAGATAAGGATTAATGATGTATGGCTTAAAATCGCTTCGAAAACGAAAGCCATTGTTTCTCGTAAGAAGTAACAGATATATCTTAATTTCCGATATTAGTGACAATGTTACTGCAGTTCTGATTTCAACGACAGGGGGTGACCCATTATCATCAGACGGTATTTTTCTACTTAAACTTAAAATCAATTTTAGTAGCATCCTAGAGCTTAATCTTAGTTTTGCACCTGAAGTTTTCTGGTCATATCAAAACCGCCTCTCTAGATTAGTTGCTTGTATTTGCATTAATAGCATGAGCTAACAGGTACTGTGTACAACTTTACATTCATAACTATGAATTAAACAAATAGTACTGGCTTTCTTATCTCTCAACTAAGAATTGTTACTAGTTCATAACTGGTGGTTATCAACCCGAACCGCAATGCAACCGATCGACTTTAAATGTATGAAGAGCTAAGAACGAACCTGCTTTCAAAAAATCCAGCTAAAACTAAATGTATACCTTTTTATATTTATAATCGGACTCAGCCAGAGAATAATAGCTTTAGCATAAAACACACACACACACACACACACACACATACACGCACACAGACAAACACATTATGTTATGGAAGAGTGGGTCCCTCTGACACGAGTATGACTTATGCTCGCTAGAGAGACCCAACCTTAAATATGCTATGTAAACTGTGGTAACGAATAAATAATAAATAATATATATATATATATATATATATATATATATATATATATATATATATATATATGTATGTTGATCACAAATCACTCACCTATGTCTATATTGTATAGGTTTGGACATTAATTTTCATTAATTTCATGCTCGTAGGACGTAAACTATAAAAATAATATTGCCTTACGTTGCACTAATAAATAACTTCTAGCTAAACTATCGCTTATATAGATTGGACTAGGTATACATGAAATCGAAACGACTTTTGTCTAGACTTTTAACGATCAAACGTGCCCGGACGACATCTGTTGACGTTGGACAATGACGAAAAACTCTGAATCGAAATCATATTGCACCGTTCATTGCTTCTGGACAAAACAAAAACAGATCTTATTGCCTTTTAACAATGACTAAACTTCATAAATTTGTTTGTTATAAAGTAGATTTTAAATTAATCAGAAATTCAGGTTTTTCTCAGGAAAGTAATGATAGAAATTTATTTTACCGCCATGCAGCATTATGTTGTTGTGTTCCAAGTTGAAAGAGCGTAAGTGCAAATATAGACACATGGGATTGGAGAAACATTGCAGTTGCAAAATCTCAATCTGAAATGATAATATTTGTACCAGATCTGTCAAAACCACCAGAATTTTCAAAACAAACACACAAAATAATTATAACCGCGTAGTCTTGTACTTTTAACCTATGACATAGTCCAATTGAATATAAAGTGATCAAATGTTTGACAAAAAGATTCTTCATAGAAAAACTGACTACTACGTTGTTAATTTCCGAAATAGTTGCAAATGTGTGCAGGAAAAAATTTGGGTGATTATAATATTTTAATATTATGTTTTGTAATATCTTCCACATCTTCCACGAGGGATTTGACTGTCTTTCTCATTATTCATTTGAAGAAATATTATAATTACTATAATTGAAGTAAAACTGCGTTCACATTTCAAGGTCGAATTTGAGTTTTAGCTCCAGATCATATGACCGGTAGTAGATTTAAGTATAATTTTTAACTGTACAATATTCATAAATAAATACATACACTTAATCCGTCAGTAGAATTGACTTACACAGCAATGGACGTGTCACAATATATTAGGTTCGTAATCTGGCTTCGTGAAAGTAGGGAGTGCTAATGGAAGACAGGAAGTGGCAGTCACGAAGGCTCAATTAGATAGGAACTGACTGCGGAACCCTTTGCCGAGAATTTCGCTCATGTAGTTAGCGCAGAACATTGACCCTCAGGAATATCTTTATTAGAAATTATGGTTCTGCAGTCTTAAGCCAGTTTAAGTTATTTATGTGAGAGAACGTTTTGAAGATTTCTTATTAAGATAAATTGCTGTAATTTGTTTTTAATTATAATTACCGTCTAAATTATATATTGTATGATATTGTTTTGTATACATATTTTTTTAAAAAGTCGATGTAATCCCTACAATGACAACAACAGCCTGTAAATTCCCACTGCTGGGCTAAAAGCCTCCTCTCCCTTTGAGGAGAAGGTTTGGAACATATTCCACCACGCTGTTCCAATGCGGGTTGGTGGAATACACATGTGGCAGAATTTCTATGAAATTTGTCACATGTATTTTTTTTTAGTTTTTAAGGAATTTATGAGGAATAAATATCGAAAAAAATATTGAAAAAATTTCGTTTTCCGTCTTGCATTTTTAAATTTGGACCGATAATTATTGTTTTAATATTGACAAATATCCAGTGTTTCATCGTTTTTGTAAAACAAAAGAAAAAAATAGATTTTAATTGATACTTTTTTTTAAATACATTTTTGACAAATTTTGAAAAAAAGCCAAAAAACGTGATAACTCAAAACTGGTTCACTTTTGGATTATGCATATGTGGGTTAAAATTATTGCAAATAGGCACCCCTATCACCTCCTAACAGAACGTCGTTTTTTAATTAATTAATTAAAAAACGAAATTAATTACGAATAACCCTGTAGATATTAAATATAAGAGTATGTATTCCATGCTTAGATTAAAAAGATAATCACTGTAAAAAAGTTTCTTAGAGTATTCATTTATAATAAATAATAGCTAACACTCAAGTTTGGACTTAGTGTGAAGAACCAAATCTCTTTTGAAACATTTGTAGGGAGCAATATAAACGAGAACGCTTATCAGCTCGTGGTAAGTGTATTTGCGCAATTGTGATATTGGATCATGTTATACTTTATTTTTCAAATCAAACATCTCTCTGCCCATATAGGGAATTGTGTTACCGAATGTTCATACAGTGTGATTACGTTATGAATTATTACTTGTTTTCAACCGCGGTTTCGCTCGCGTTTGATTCGTTTATATTCTTCATAGATAATTATAGTAATAGAAATAAATAGATAGCGTTAGTAGTTATGATATAACATTCTATTTTTAACTTAAAAAATACGGAGGTTCTCAGTTTGATTGTTTGTATGTATTTATGTATGTAGGTATGTTTGTCCGCGATTATCTCGCGTTTGGCTAAAGCTATTTGAATGCGGTGTTCAGAAAAAAAATTTAATGCACTAAAACCTTCTCCTACATTCAGGAGAAGGTTTTAGTGCATTAACCGACCAAAATGGAAATTCTGTGTTTGACTCGCAAGTATGTATGTCCGCGATTATAAATAAACTTGACACTTTAACAAATTCGAAATGTTGTATTCAGGTTGACTATATGTTAAACAAAAATTAAAATTAACTAAAAGCTCTTACACTCCAACATTATTGCATGTATAGATTATAACGTCGCTATGGCACTTGGAGTTGGTTTAATAATAATATTAGTTACTGACAATACCCTCTTTGTAATATTAATATAGATGCAGAAATTATTATTAACCATCTGATTGAATGCTAAAAAATTCTAGGTAGCGGTGATTTTATTCTATGACAAAAAATACCTCAACATAAAGGCATCGCCCGACTCTTCTAACATTGGAAATGACCGAGGTTTATTCCGCCAAGCTTTTAGTGAAACTATAATATTTCATCATTTTAATTATCTGTACTAAGAATTATAGCTACGTTTTTTTAAATTTCCTTTATCTAACGTGTGTGTGTCTGTACTTTAGTGCAAACTATTCCAGTGTAAAGTTCAATAGAGATGACTCGGCAACGTTGATCACACAATATTATTAATTGACTTAATGGTACGGCTTTGAACAAGCCCGTCTCATAGGTTACATATCAATTATTTCAACGCCAAATAACAATACTATTGTATTCCTGTTTTAAGGTTGAATGAATCATAATATCTTAATATCCATTGCCGATGGAGTGTTGGTGATGCTGGGTTTGGTTGAGTTTCTTGTCGGTTCATCTCCGTAGAATCTACTTTCCGAACCGGTGGTAGCTTCACTTAATATAATTTTTAAATGACGATTCAAAAGTGCTTGTAAAAGTGTACTTGAATAAAGTGTATTTATTGGTTTTGATTTTTGTTAATATATCTTACAGCAACAATTTCCATGGACGGTGGTGACCACTTACCACTACTTAGTGGCCCATTTGCCAAACATCCTACAAATGTTATAAAAATTGCAGGTTTCGGATGACTTCATAGTCAAACTAGGGTGTTTTAACCGGGTCTTCGAAGTGTTTCCTTTTGCGATCCGATTATAGTGTTTTATTTATCAGTAAGTATGTGCAGCAAATAAATTTGATTTAAAACGTGACACTTGAGTAATGATTGAATAACAAACATACCTTTCAAATGTATAAGAAAGCAATATGCACATAGAAAATACTTTAACACAAATAGAAGTAGGCTGATGTCGCATTCTATTACTTTGATTATGACGACCTCCGTGGTCGAGTGGTGTGTACACCGGTTCTCATGGGTTCGTCACTTCGAGTTCCCTGGTTCGATTCCCGGCCGAGTCGATTTAGATTATCATTAGTTTTCTATGTTGTCTTGGGTCTGGGTGTTTGTGTTACCGTCGTTACTTCAGATTTTCCATAACACTAATGCTTTAGCTTACATTGGGATCAGAGTAGTGTATGTGATGTTGTTTCTTTTTATGTTGTATTGTATGATTTATACAGTACATGCAGGAGGCATACTATTATAATAACGTTAATACATTGCAAGTAATGTTCGTAAATCAAAATATTCTTACAATTTGTATAATTAAAATAGCAAAAAAAATTCTAGCCTGTTAAACTTGTAACACAACCATTTTATCTTGTCTTGCTTTCCTTCAAAGTTCAATAATTTATAGTAAACCAACAGTTCATTGCGGTATATATTACACTCAATAACAAAGGCCTCTTTTTGATAAAGTCTATATATCATTCCACTCATGCGTATTACTAAACATTATATTTTTAACTAAGAATGTTCGTTTTTTTATTTTATACTTTTTATAATTTTATTTATAATCGTTTAGTATACATTCTTCTGAGAATGACTTTTAGACAATCATTATATGAGTTGTACTTTTTAATCACAGTCGATGCGCTAAGAGGCTTAGCGTAGAGCGCTCAGTTATTGTGTTTATATGGAGACTGACTCTTCCTGGCGCGAATTCTTATATGACGAAGATTATTCAATAAGAATTAGTATACTACATCGTGGTAGGGCTTGAAAGCCTACTGGAACAGGTATCACTCACATTCACACAAAGAGCCTTGATGAGTGACACAACACATGCATCTTAGCCGATGATTGCGGATTCAAACCCAGACAGGCACCACTGAATTTTCATGAGCTTAATTTGTGATAAGGCTTTAGCCCAGCAGTGGGAAATTTACAGGCTGTTGGTGATGACTCTCATGTATACTAACGCCAAATAACAGTACTTAGTTGCGTTTTCCAGGTTGAAGAGAGAGTGACCTCCCTGGCTTCGACAATTAAGAAACATAATTTTAGTTCTCGTGGTTACGTATTTTAACGAGGTAAAATGAGTACTTTAAATCCCTTACCAATCAGGTGCTACTTTCCAGTCATAGCAATAAACATACAATAATATTAGCTACTTTTATAATAACATTACAAATTCAACAGTTTATAAGATTGACGTTAATAAAATCAATTGGATATTCCCGATAGGAGTTTTAAAGTTGGAATTGTTTACATTTGTGCCTCGGAGCAAACGAAGCTGTTAATCCAAGCTTGATCTCTCTCGAATTGTGTCAGTTTGCTATCGGACTATAAAACTGAGGAAGCAGAGTGCATCTCGATTTGCATGTATACTTGTTTCCTGTAATATCTCTTGTTCGGTTTGTAAATCTCTGTTGAGAATAATCGTCGTTATGGAAATATCGTATTTCAACGACTTTCGAAACATCATGTATTAGAACTAAATTCCATTTTAAACTACTACGCATCGGTGTGTTGATATAAAAATCATTAGAAAACATCTTATTTGGTTGGTTTTCAAGAATTAATGAAGAAGAAATAAAAATAACATGATAATAAAAACTCATTGTACCAAGGAGCTTTTATATTAAGATTTTGCATTCTTAAAAAAAAAAAAACGTTTCTCTAAGAATTCGGTTAATGGATAATATAATAAAGGTATAGTATCGATGATATAGTTTTCTTTTCTATTATTTTTATTATAAAAAGTATAAAAAGTATTTATCGATTTTGATGTTCATTAGTTCTTAACCGGTTCTTTAGTATGTCTTCATTTATCTACTTAAAAAACAGTTTCAGGGTCGTTAATGTTACGCCTACTTCATTCTATTTTCAACTCAAATCATCATTCCTGAAAACACCCGAACAAATTATATTGTTGTGTTTAATTTGTATTCAAATGACCATTCCTTTAAAAAGCGACTTCTATTTCCATTTAATTCAATTAAGCGTAAAATAACGCTCAGTAAACCGATACCTTGAACGAGCTTGTCACTAGATTTTCATTCAACAAAATTTAATTGGTGCGTCATTTCACCCAAACAACTGGAATCGAAACCAATTATCGTTTGCGTTGGAATATCGAAAGTTAGTAGCAGGTGTGAGTAACAGACCGGACTAAGTTATGGGAGACAGCGGGGCCAATGTTATATTGAGAACTGGCAAGTTCTTTTTTAATTAAAGAAAGAATTTCAGAAAATACGCTAATTTATTAGGTAGCAATTTCATTTGAACAAACTTTGGATCAAGCTTTGGTGTTGGCTGATTTTGCTGAAGCAAAGGTGATCATCATCAAATAAAACTAGCTAGAGCACTATAATATTAGAATTGTTATTGAAATATTTTTTATTTTTACTTTATAATATAGGTTGGTGGTCGATAATAAGCGACCTGATGCTGAGTGATCAGCGTCACCCATAGAAAATGTCGCTGTAAGAATTATTAATTATTCCTTACATCGCCAATGCACCATCAACTTTGGGAAATTAGATGCCATATCTGTAATATGCTTGCGCCTGAAGTTACACTGGCTTACTCACTCATCAAACCGGAACACAACAATACTGAGTACTAGAATATCTGATGAGTGGATGACAAATAAGCTCGAACAAAGCTCTACCACCAAATATCGTCCATTTTATCGGATAAACTGACATTCCAATTATCTGACATGACTGGAAATAGAAACAACAACAGCCTGAAAATTTCCGACGGCTGGTTTAACCTCTTCTTCCTTTTTTAGGAGACGAATGAAAATATTAAAAGCGCACGAAAAATTATTATTTCAGACGCATAAGTACAGGACGCATTTTTCATATATGACGTAAAATGCCAATATTATTTGTTCAATGCTATATTACCTATCTTGGGACCTCAGAATCTGCAGCCGTAAACTAGCCAATAGATCGACGATGCAGTTCAAGCAGGCCGCTCATTATGCAAGCTTGTTCACACGTAGCATTTGCTATTTGCAGATAGCATTACTCGAAGGCACTAACCACGGCTAGGGATCAGATCAAATCTGTAACCGATGCTTATTCGTGTCCTATACCTACTACCAATATTGAGGGACAGATGCAATTTTTGACATAATTGTCCTACTTTTAAAACTCAAATCAACAACTATACTTAACTTACTATACTTAGAACTATAAATGTGAAAGTAACTTTGTCTGCCTGTCTGTCTGTCACCCTTTCATTACCAAATCGCTGCAATGATTTTGATGAAGTTTAGTATGAAGCAAATTTTAAGGCCAAGAAATGAGTACTACGAGTACTACGAGTGTACCTATCAAACCCCTAAAACTCATAGGAAGCCGCTGGCGTCAGCTAGTGTTTATATACGCATTCCAGGCTTTATTTTGTGATACATCACTTCATGTTAATTTAATTGTGGTGGATATTTATATATAAACGACTTTTATCCAGACCCTTTTGGGTAGGTACCATACAATCATTTTTGTTGACTTTTTTGTATGAATGCGTTCCCTTTAGGTGAATGTACCAGTTTAATTAAAGGTATGAGAAACTATGACTTCAATTACTATTGGTGAGGCAATTTACACATAGGTTGACAATTGTCTTTCTTATCAGATGCAGAAGTGATTGCTAGAATAATAATGATCAATATATCACAGTTTGTCTCTGTTTAGGTATGCTTAAAAATACACAACGAATTTTGACACCGATTTTCTAATAGATATTGATTATACCCGTTGACTTCCAAGCAGGATATTTTATAATTGCACCTAGCATGACTTTGTATTTTTTAAATGTCGAAAAAGTGTAACTACTGAGTTTCTTGACAGTTCTTCTCGGTAGAATCTTTCCGAAACGGTGGTAGCTTCACTTCATTGTAAAAGCCCACTTGAATAAAGTTTATTTTGATTTTTTGATTAAATAAATGTTTATATGTATATTATTGCACAATATAGTAGAGAAATATAGATAACATTGGTTTCTATAGTGATGTCGCAACACGTAGCAGTTTGTAATGTCACATTGTAAGATATTCTGTATTATATTTACTAACGGCATTACACCAGTGCGAAGCCAGGGCGAGTCGCTAGTTATTCAATGAAAGGAAGATTCTAGAAATATTACAATTCTAGAATGTTCCATAAAATATCTGGTAATTTTTGCATTCCGCTGAATTACATCGACGTGTACCAACAGAACATTTGTCGTCGGCAGCAAATAAATCACGATTGGCCCTGTTGGTAGAGTCATTAGTGGCCGCCCAACGGTCCCGGATTGAATTGCGTGTCCAGCCCTTTCATACTCGCTAAGTGGGTGTTATGTTTCAAACGTTCGGTAAACTAATTACAGCAACAACAAACTGAAACATGCCTGTCAATTTCCCACTGCTGGGATAAGGTGCTCCCTTTGAGGAGAAGGTTTGGAACGTATTCTACTACGCTGTTTCAAAGCGTGTTGGTGGAATACACATGTGGCAAAATTTCTTTGAATTTGGAAATATACAGGTTCGCTTACGAAGTTTTCCTTCACCGCCGACACGAGGTGAATTATAAACACAAATTAAGCACTATTTAATTACTTAAACATTCAGTGGTTCTTATCTGGGTTTGAATCCGCAATCATCGGTTAAGATGCACGCGTTCTAACCACTGGGTCATCTCGGCTCTCAATTAATTACATATTTGCCCAATATTCATGGATATTTATAAAAAATTATAAACAAATAACTCATCACCAACATCCTAAGAAATGTGGTGCGAATTTACGATTACCGTCGTAAAATATATCATACTAGACGCCTGTTGGGATTACGCTCGTGTAAAATTAGTTCTGCCTTACTCAGCTCCCGATGGGATTATTCCATACAGAATCTATTTAAAATCATTTTACGTAAAGCGTATGGAAAATAAAATAAAAAATGTCAGTGCAGAAATTATGGAAAAATCTTAATAAAAAAAATAAAGTAACAGCCTGTAAATTTACCACTGATGGGCTAATGGCATCCTCTCCCATTAAGGAGAGGGCTTGGAACATATTCCACCACTCTGTTCCAATGCGGGTTGATGGAATGCACATGTGGCAGTATTTTAATGAAATTAGACAAATACAGGTTTCCTCGCGATGTTTTTCTGCACCACCGAGCCAATTTGGACCGATAATTATTGTTTAAATATTGACAAATATCCAGTGGTTCATCGTTTTTATACAACAAAAGAAAGAAATAGATTTTAATTGATACTTTTATTAAATAATTTTTTGAAGTTGCATTTTTGACAAATACTAAAAAAGCTAAAATACGTAATAACTCAAAATAGTCACTCCTATCACCTCCTGACGGATATACGTCGAGTTATCAATAACCCTGTATATAGTGATGCTTGCGGTTAAGATTCACGTGTTCTAACCACTGGGCCATCTCTGCTCAAAATCGTAATAATCATTTATAATTATTATTTTTATTGCTCGAGTGATTATTCGTATGATCAGTGTCATATCACATGATCTGACTGGTAACTAGCTTGTTCTGAAGGTATTGATATCAATTGTCATGGAAATCGGTTAAAACACAATAGTTAGGTAAAGTGTCAACAGTTACAGAACTTCATTAATAAAACTTTTATGATGATCGAGTAATTGGATTCGAAATTATTCGAATTATTTATTTAACAAAACAATGTTCGATTTTTAAATAAAAAGAAAAACAATGCATTGATAAGTTTTAATATTTGGTAGGCTAGCGATCCGCCCCGGTTTCGCAATGGTGCAACACTGATATTAAATATACTAAAGAATTTGTTTATTTATGACATTACATTACAAACGTCTAAAATTAGCAGTGTTGTCCATGTTTTATATAAAAAAAACCTTCCTCTCGAATCACTCTATGTATTAAAAAAAAACATCTCAAAATCCGTTGCGTAGTTTTAAAGATTTAAGCGTACATAGGGATATAGGGACAGAGAAAGCGACTTTGTTTTATACTATGTAATGATAAACTACAAAATAACACAAAAATAAGTGTATGTTTGTGGTGAAATGTGTGTCATGTATATACACATATGTAGGTGATACGTAGCAGTCTGCTCACTCGGCACATGATTGTAACGGAATGGAAAGCGTTATTCATATTACATTTTTCGGCAAGTAAATTGTTTTTATTTTCTTTTATTCTTTCACATAGCGGGCATATTGCCAAAGAATATATGTTCTAATCTAGATTCGACAGCCTGATAGTTTTTACTTAAATACGAATAAAAGTCACAATGTTTTGGCGTCCCATTGTATCTATTAAGCTACAAGTATGTAGTACATGTGGGATCTTCCAAATAAGGAAAAGGGTTCGGTTTCGAATCTATTTTTAATTGATGTTATGTACTCAATAGTCTAATCTTAAATTTTTATTTGGTAGTAGAATTTATAGTATATTATCGAGTATCTATATCTATTTTGATTTTGATTTTTTGAGTGAGTGTGTAACGATAGCTGCACATAAAAATCGGTTGTAGTCTCATTTTGAAGAGCTTCAGCCGATGATGTACATTAAATTGACGACCTTTGTGGTCGAGTGGTGTGAACACCGGTTTTCGTGGGTACACCACTCCGAGGTTCGATTTCCGGCCGAGTAAATGTAGATTATCATTAGTTTTCTATGTTTTCTTGGGTCTGGGTGTTTGTGGTACCGTCATTACTTCTGATTTTCCATAACACAAGTGCTTTGGCTACTTACATTGGGATCAGAACAATGTATGTAATGTTGTCTCACATTTATTTATTAAAATTGAAAAGGATTCTTGATCGCAACTAACTCAATTGTTACGATTTAACAAAGCTTAGAAAGCGGTGAAAAAAAATTAAAAACGTAAACATAATTAAGACAAAAAAGTAAGGTCTCTAATTCTAACTGAACTAACGAATATTAATTGACTTTAATTTGGTGGCAAATGTTGATAAGTATCTTACAGTTTAAAATGAAATCTAACCAAATCCAAAAAATATTTTTAATAAACGCAAACTATCGCGGGATAACTACTAGCTTATATTATTACCCCAATATAATCAAAGTAAATTACTTTCCAGTTAAAATTAACAACCACATATTTAATATTCAATATATTTTATCACGTTAATATCGAGAGCACTTAAGTTTGAAAAGCCTACACAGATCAAATCCCGCACGCTTTTGTAAATAAAGTTTGAATAATTAAGCGATCGACGATAGGTTCTTTAAATGCAGCTTTACCACATACGCAAAGGAATTTTCATCAATTTTATATGAAAGGAAATCCTTTGAGTCGGAAAATAAAATCGCGTTATAGCTAATTCTTCATTCATCGCTTTTCTAACTATTTTTTTACTTTTCAATTCGTTTACGGTTCGTCGAATACGAATTCAATAGTTTTTTCGGTTCTATATTTAAATTTGGTTTTTGTCTGTTATGACTGACTGATATGACGTCATTACAACTTTGTTGTATCTGTTACAGCCGAATGTGTTAATACCTTGAAGCGTAATAATTTTTAAAAAAAGAACGTGCTATCACTAGTGACGCAGACGTGGGTTTATTTTGTGGGGCGAAATTTGGATGCTTTGGACATAGAAAATTGTCAGTAATAAACTATTATTAATTTAAAGGAATTGCAGTAATAAATTCTTTTTATTTTTGGGCGGTGGTTTGCACGCAATTAATATGAGATGGACAGACTCGATTATGCATTATCTTACGATACTTGAGACTGCGATATATTTAATGATTAATTATTTTTTATGATAAAAAGATAATTGTTTATGTTATTCATTGACATTGAATTTCAATGGAGCATATTTATCGTATGGTCTTTCTTTAAATGTTGTGTATGCCTATAACATATATTTATAGTTTGCTTTTGAATTATTCTTTTATGTGTAATGTATACATATAATAAAATTGGAGTGTCTGTTTTTAATATTACAATAGCCCTAATTTACTCAATGCATATTTATCTACACACGGTACATATACCAAAATAACATTTTTTACAATATTTGTCGGTCTGTCTGTCTGTTCGTTCCGGCTAATCTCTGGAACGGTTGGAGCGATTTTGACGGGACTTTCAGTGGCAGATAGCTGATATAATAGGGAGGATCTTAGGCTACAATAACATTTTTGTTTGGTAAATTGAAACGCATACGTTATACATATATACACACACACTAGTTCGGACACGGAGATGGCCCGGGTATATAATATATAGTTACGCCCCAATAATAATATAATTAATTGTAAATATTGTTACAATTTCCTTCAGAAAAAGCTGTTGTTTTGAACAGTGATTAATTACAGAGAATCTTAGTCGATCTCAAATAATGGTCTTCGAAAACAAAAGAGAGTCGAGATGACTAAGTAGGTCAATAATAAAATTGTGATATAATTAAAGAAAATCATTTTATTATACTGCTCTATGATATATATGATTTTATTATTTAAGTGACAGCTTGTAAATTCCCCCACTGCTGGGCTGTGATTCTCTCTCCCTTTGAGGTTTGGAGCTCATTCCCATACGATCTTTCTGCACTTACTGATTGATAAGTGTTTAGCATATAAAATAAGATATAAGTGTATAGCAGTCTTTTCTATCCGACACATGCTGGTTTCCTCACGATGTTTTTCTTCACCGCGGGATATGAAATTAATTACCAGCTCAAATTAAATAAGTAATTTAGGTGAATCAAAATCGAACCCACAATCAACGGCCTCAAAATCTAATAACTGGATTCCAATATATTAATTTTGTTAATATAAAAATAATGTAAGTTTTTATTTAAATGTAGGCAAATTACGTACCGAAATAACGATAATAACAAGAAATAATTAAAAATAACTCTGCAAGAATACAATAAAGTACAATACTAACATTTGTCGATTCGACGACTCATGATGGCTTGGACGAGCTGTGAGTCAACCGAGACTAACCAGAATCTTCTTTTTTATGTTATAGGGGGTAAATGAGCATAAGACTCACCTAATGGAAAGTGACCACCGCCCATGGACTTGGTTTGCCGGTCTTTAATCTGGATCGAGTACGACAATTTCAAAAACCATTTTTTTTTTGAGTCCACAATGTAAAAGTAAAGCAAAGTAACAGCCTGTAAATTTCCCACTGCTGGGCTAATGGCCTCCTCTCCCATTAAGGGGAGAGCTTGGAACATATTCCACCACGCTGTTCCAATGTAGGTTGGTGGAATGCTTGCTGGTTATCACTACCACAATCATTAGTTTGAAACAACAATCATTAGTTAACACTAGCAAGACCGAAATTTTGAACTACCTATAAAGACCAAGTGGGGTCAAATGACTCATTCATGGGTTGTAATGTTTTATTCGTGTATTATGGTTTTAAGTTTTATTGATTAACATCTAATACCAAATAAAAGAACCTAAAGGTAATTAAACATCTAACACGTGATAAAAAATTTAAAAAATTAGGCACATTTTTGACATTTTAGCTCCTTGTTTACATTACAAGAGCCACACAAAGGCTTTTTACAACTAATACAAGATTTATTAGTTTCGTTCCTGCATTTTTGCACGTAACACCGTTTTCTCTTTCCACTACGTTCTCCTTCAGGCTCTGGGGCTATGCTATTATCGGGCTGTGAAAAAGATGGTGTCATCAGGGAGCTGGTATCTTGGCCGACTAACTCCCTTGCCAAGTCAAGAATGAACTTTTTTCTACTGATTTTTTTCTCGGATAGTTTTTTGTACAAAATCCAAGAATTAATTGCTGCCAAATCCAAAATATTATAAAACACTTACACGGGCCAGCGACGAGAAGGTGCTTTGACGCTATATTTCTTGGCCATTTGATCAATAAAGTCTACTCCAAATTTCGTAGCATTGTAAAACTTCACCGTGTTCGGTTTCTTTTTTGCTTCTTCTGGATCAACAAATACATTAGAGTGAAGTGAACTTAGAATCATAACTGATTTTGAAGGTTTGCCTTGATAAACTGTAAGTGTGCAGGTTTCAGAGTTGTGAATATGTGTTTCATATAAACTAAGGGATGCATTTTTTATAGTAGCTGGAATATCTCTTCGTGTTTTGTTGACCGTACCAACTATTGATGTACGTTTTTCAATTAGCTTTTTAGCTAAACTTACACTGGTGAAAAAATTATCAGTTGTTATATTTCGACCAGTATTCAAGTATGGGTCCATGAGTCGCAATACAACGTGCTCGCCTAAACTTTGATTTTGTGGACGGCTTTCATCCCTTCCTAAATATGGGAAACCATTACACAAGTACTTTGAATCAACATCAACGCAAAGACAAAACTTTATTCCAAACTTGTCTGGTTTGTTACCCATAAACTGCAAAAATCTACACCGTACTTTTGTGGAAAAAAGCTGTTCGTCAGCAGTAAGGTTTTCACCAGGCTTGTAACATGAAATACTGTTATGGATGAACTTATTCCATACTTCCGAAATCATTCCAAATGTATCTGTTTGCAAACGTTCAGCCCTTTCTGTTCGCACATCAAAACGCAGGAAACGCATTATTTCTTTGAAACGATTCCGAGCCATGTTTTGTGAACAAAACTGAATACTGAATTCTTGTCCCAAAGGTCATTCACAGCAATATTTTTAGCTCCACAGGCTCCTCGAGCATAGATAATTGCAATAAAAGTATCTAATTCATTCAATGGGAGTGTCCAAGTATTATCTTCAAGTTGGCGGCGAGCTTCGGTTTCAGTGCATTTCTGAATATGCCGCAGCATGGAGTCATCAATGATAAGTTTCCATGCAGATAAAATACTTCCTTTGTAACACCTTTTTGCAAAAGCAGTTGGTCCAGCTTCCTCTGTTAGAATATTCTGTCGTGGACGACGACGACCATTGGAGTAAACGCTAATATAATAAAAGGTTTCCTTTTCTCTCAATATGAAAAATCTTATTTTATTTACATCATTATATAAAATAATATACACCTACCATCAGAATCGCTATGAGTGTGATCATCATCCCTAGAAGAATCACTATTTTGTGTAATATTGTAATCACTTTCTTCACTTTCTGAGTCTAAATGCAAAATGTGCCTCTCTTCTTCAGTCGGTTCACAATCTGATTGGTCGTCCGGTAAATTTTGTAACACTTCCAATATTTTAGAAGGGCGAAGGGAACGACAATGAGGCATTATATTATTATGGCGAGCCGTGATACGTCTTTGCTTCGACAAGAACAAAACAAGAAAGAAACGAAATCTTTTATTTCAACTACCCACAACACCGAGTATATTCAACGAAATGTAAATATTTAAATGTGTCAAATGACCACTGCGGTCTTTCTAGGTAGGTGATAATTTTTAATCAGTATTTATCTTGCTATCGGTAAACACATATCAGAATAATGTAAACAATGACGAAATATTAAAATTCATAAAACGACAATGACTTAGGTGCTATGGTTTTGATAATATGATTGATCAAAAACTTCATTGGGGTCATTTGACCACTCTGGTCTTTCTAGTGTTAAGATGCATGCGTTTTAACCACTGGGCCATCATGGTTCTGTGATTGAATATGAGCGAGTTGTGCTTTTTCCGGTATGCTTGCACAAAGCCCTACCATAAAGACATGTAATAATTCTCATTGAGTAATCTTCGTCATATAAGAATTCGCGCCAGGAAGAGTCGGTCTCTATATAAACACAATAACTCAGCGCTCTACGCTAAGCCTCTTAGCGCATCGACTGTGATTAAAAAGTACAACTCATATAATGATTGTATAAAACTCATTCTCAGATAATATCGAACATAATACTTAACGATTAGAAATAAAAAATAAAATATAAAAAAAGCATTCTTTGGTTAGAATATAAAGTAGTAATAAACTTGAGTGGAATGAAATACAGGCTTTATCAAAAAGAGGCCTTTGTTATTGAGCGTTAGTAAGATAACTAACCTAACCGCTAATAACTGTTGGTTTACTATAAATTATTGAACTTTGAAGAAAAGCAAGACATGATAACATAGTGGTGTTAGAAGCACAATAGTCTAGGAGATTTTTTGCTTTTTTAATTTTCTCCTTTTGAGGAGTAGTTTAAGAACGCATTCCACCACGGTGCTCCAATGCGGCTTGGTAGGTTCACATTCACAGTGTTTACCTTCACTCACGAGTTGGAAATGATTTTAAAACACAAATTAAGCACACGAAAATTCAGTGTTTGCCTGAGTTTGTACCCGCAATCATTGGTGATGTACGCGTTCGAACCACTGGGCCATCTCGGCTATTTTAATTCAACATCCAGTCTGCTAAACACCAATCAAAGGAATCAAAAGAATCTTCACTTTACAATATCAGTGCGATAATTAATCGGAAAAGCTTGTTCAAAGAAATATAGAACCTTTTTTCATGACGAGATAGTAATTACATTTGATTACTCCAGCTTTGTCTATTACTTTGACGTTTGTTTTAATTTACGTTCGAAGTGTATTGTTTATTTAAGTAATTATCGTCTGTTTCTAAGTAACAGTATTCCATAACAATTGTAGAACAATTATTGTCTACTAATCTATTTAATCCCCCACGCTTCTCCATATATTCAATTCACGGATTTACATGTGGCAATTTCTTTGAAATTGGTCATATGCAGGTTTCCTTACGATGTTTTCCGCCACCACATAAAAAATCAGTAGTTCTTGCCTAAGTTTGAACCCAATTTTATCCATTAAGATGCACGCAAGTATATTGTATCTATCCTGCCTGTAAGTCAACAAGTATTAATTCCACGCTTTTTATCATCCATATAATCTTAAATTGAGTCTGTAATAAAGACTTTTTGGTTAATGGATATTAATTTGTACAAATTAATAGAATAATCAAATTTGGTAAATAAACAAAATTCATAATTGTTTGGATTGGTTTTGAACCCGTGTTAAAACCACCTGTTTTCGGGTAGTGAACCACTTGGACCCAACTAATGAGTTTACGCATCTATTAATATATCCACACCACTAGTGAAATATTTGCACAATTCAATGAATTCTCTAGTATTCGAAAATTAATAAATCTAAGCCAAAATTCAAACTATTTACTATTTGTATTATGTATTTATTTGAATTAATAATTTATTTGTAATTATGAATGTTTATTTGTATATATCCCGTGCCCGATAAAATTACTTCAATTACTCTATGATATGATTATATACCTATAGGCTAAATCTAATTCTATTATGTATTATTATTTAATAAGTCTTGACTATAGAACTATTTATGAACATAAGAATTAATAACATTAAGTGCTTAATTATATACAAATATGAACTAAAACTAGTAACTGTATAAATCTTGACCGCGTGGAATGGTGGCAAGAATGCTAGCAGTATTTCACCCGTTGAATCGCTTAACCTCTGGCCTAAAAACGAATCAGCTCTCCTCACCTGTGATGCTCTGTCACCATTGGAGGCAATAGGGCGAGGTTATACTTTTAATGAAGCTTTTTGCACTACTACTCCAAGGGCCATAATATGTTTTTATAGGCTGAATATTATTCAGGACACTGATTGGCTGCTCATATGTAATATCAATGGCTTAATGAACAAGATGCTGTTGCATCAAGCAAGCATTCAAGATGTATATAATAGATTTAATTTGAGAACATGTGGGTTTTCTTAAGAGTTACTTAGTTTATTTTTCATAAATACATGCAAACTTGGTTTTTCTTATATTGGAACCTGTAATCTTCATCAGCTCTGGACCATTTCGGTTGTTTATTATATTACATAAAAAAAAATTTCTTAGAAGATACGTATTGAGTCTTCAAAACATCAGAATTCGTTAGATCACTTTGATTTATATCATGTCAAAAAAATTTTTTTAAAGAAATTTTATAAATAAATAACCTCAATGCAATTCTCTGCCAAGGCTCAAAACTTGCAATTACAAAACAAATTCTACTTAACCGATTAAACTTTAATTTGGAACACAATTTTGTTAACGAAAGTACAATCTAGAACTATTTTAATATGAGTAGTAAATTGATGCTTATATTTAAAAATGTCTTATAAGTTATTTTTAGTAGCGCCAAGTCTGTTAATAAGTCATACATTTGAGCAGCTGACAAAGAAATTTATCTATCAATCAATATTAGATTTAGATCAAAGTTTAAACATAGACATATACACAAATTTCACGCAAAGCTATACCCCAACTTTGTGATTAAGCTGCTATTCGCTTCCAGAGTAATTGGCTCAGAGAATGCACTTTATTTTAGAGACGCAAATTATTCCTTAAAAGCCTTTAGCAGTAACCGGTTAGTAGCTACTTGAACTGCTGGTACCATTGTTCAATTTTAGCCAAAATATTTGCATATATTATTTCTTGTAAGTAACAGTGACTCAGATATGGCCAATCAAGTTTGTTATTGGTCATTGGTCTAGCTGCTTAATATAAAAATCGTAGAATACGAGCTCCTAAGTTCAAGCCCCAGGTAGGGTGAATAAGAAGTTACTGCATTTTTCTGAGGATAAATTCTTAGTAACCTGGAGTAAGTTAGAAGTGAGAATAGTACTGTGCCTGAAAAAGCAAGTAAGACTAGATCCTATGCATGAACTTTTCCGATCGTTATGGATAGGCACAAACTCGCGTTATTCAGTTTATTAAGGAATAATGCATAAATTGAAACATTGATGATTGTCCATGGTATGATTTTAACGTATGACGTGTGTAGTGTAACAAAATATTATCCGTCTCCTATGCTGCAAATAGCATCCTTTGGTTTGTGTTCTTCAAGAATTCTGAAGACCATGGGAGCGCTGGTCAGCTCCAAATACAACAATAACTATAACTACGTTATATAATCATAAATCGATTTCTAAGTAGACTAATATTTTTCATTTCATTTTACTTAGGAGGACTCTAAAAAATATGTTAAATATGGAATTATTTTTATTACTTTTAAGTGCATTTTTATTTGTTTTAAAATAGTTCTTTGAAGTCGGGTTTTCTTTTTGTTAAAATTTTATTTATATTTGTTGGTACGGGGACGTACCGGAAGGCTGATGGCCGAGCTGTTAGCATATTTATTTTAATATGATCATATTTTATTGTTTTAATTTATTAAAGTATTACCAGCATAAATAATTCGATTTAAATAGTTGTTACAATTTACGTTGATTGTCAACATCCGGTTTTGACTAAACTAAATTGTTTTTTTAAATAAATTAAAACCGGATGTTGCTATAGTCGGAGGAGGGGCGTGTAAACATTAAATACTAGGAGTAAGCCTAGAAATGGTCATTCTTACTTTAATCGAATTGGAAGGATCGAGCAAAATAATCAATCTTGTATTAGTTTTGATTGTGAACCACTTCGGGAGAGATAAAGTATTGATTGTGAGGAGAGTTTTTGTATTATTCCAACAATGCAGTCCACTCATTTACGTTTACTTTACGTAATTTTCAAAGTCAAATGACGTAATAACTTATCGAGTGACTTTCTTAGCTTGTAAATCGTAAAACAAAAACAATCGATTCCTGATAAATTTGAATTATTCGAGGGTACATTAATGGAATGCAATACAGAGTATTTTAGGGATATGACTGATGTGTCTGGTCATTACCGACTCATCAGTTGGTATTGTCATCTAGGACAAACATCATTAAATTTTCAGGATGGTTTTTTATATAGCTTAAGTAGGCAGAACGACAAATGATAATAAGTGGTTTACACTGGTCACAGACATTGAAGTAAGAAATATTTGCCTATACCTTAGATCGCAATGCGTCACTAGCCTTGGGAACTGACATGTTATGTCTCTTGTTTGTTTTGTATCTATATTGAAATTCGGTCGTCCATCCTTTAATCTGGTACTGTACTAAGTATTAGTTATATTAATTTAAATAATTGTATTTAACTAACATGACTTTGTATTTTTACATGTTAAAAAAGAGTAACTACTGAGTTGTAGCTTCACTTAATTGTAAAATGACGATTCAAAAGTGCTTGTAACAGCCTACTTGAATAAAGTTTATTTTGATATGATTTGATTTATTGCTCCTTAGCTATACAATACATAAGTAGGTGGTACATACCTAGATCCAGGGCTCATTTACTTGGTTGCAGGACTCTGTCCTTCCACCAAGTAAATAACTCATTCAAATTTGAATAGAAAAGCAAAATAAACAGTTCATTTCTTATATGACTTTACTGGATTTTTCACTGGTATAGAACACGACGTCTACGTGAAACTTTAACATTTAAACGCAGAATTATGCTTGCTGAAAATCACTCGCTCAGCTTTGTGGCGTCAAATTTAATTTACTTGTTTATGCGAAACATATGAAGACGTATTTTAATGTATAAAGCCGTCTCGTGTCAATGTCGAATTTCGGTTTAGTAGATTACTAACTACATGTTGATTAATTAAATTCGATATGATTCAATACAAGTGTGAAATTAAATTAATTTACACGTTACTCAATATGCGAATATCGCTAATAAGATAAAATTATTGGCTGTATTATATTCCGTAGCTAGAAAATTTGTGTTGTATATTAGGTACTTTATGTTATTATGGGTATTATGTTCTTTCGAATGTCAAATTAATTATTATAGGCAGCATTGAGTATATTTAGTTACAGTGGATTTGATATTCCGGCTGTTTTAGGCCTATGGGGGCTTTCGCTTACTATTACTAGTAGAGCAGGGAAATTTTGAAGGATATTTAAAATAGGAATTACGTTATTTATATTTGTTGAGTGATGTTGACTTATTTTTGACTTACATAAACAGCCTGTAAATAATCCAATGCTGGGTTAACGCCTCCTCTCCCTTTGACGAGCATGTTTGGAGCATATCTCACCACGCTGCTCCAAAGGATACACATATGGCAGAACTCAATTGAAATAATAAATAATATTCACATGCTGGTTTCCTTACGACGTTTTTCTTTACCACCGAGCACGAGATGAATTATAAAGACAAATTAGGTTCATGAAATTTCAGTGGTGCTATCGGTTAAAATGTCTCAGATAAAAAATATTTTTTGACTATTGAGTAAAAAAGTTACCAAGTTAACCACCATGTTTTGCCAGTGCTTTCCTAGGCTAACTCATTCAGCCCATATAAAATTACCATAGTTTAAACATTCATGGAGTGAGATACAGTAAGATTATTTTTTTATATATTAAATTTTACGTTGTGTTCTTCTTATTTAGTTTAAAAATAATTTATAGATTAAAAAGAAAGTAGCTTTTTTATATTATTTATATATTGTTATAAAATTAAATGCAAGGCGGAATTCTTATCCCTAATTGCGATCTTACAGGCAACCTCGAACCCATATTAAGCTTACTGAGAATTGTAGTTGCAAATATAAATAAGACTTTAATTTTCCTTTTAATTTTTTTTTCTAGTACTTTTTTTAAATAACCAGACAGAATCATGGTCACTTATACACATTGGTAAAAAATAATCACCCCTAATATCGCTACAGACCTTGGAATCTAATATGTTTTGTGTTATGTATTTTGTCACGAAAAATGAAACGATGGATGGATTGTGTAAAAGACGATATGGCCAAGTCCAAGAAAATCGGGATAAGGGCAGGAGGATGAGGATGATGATGAATTGTGTCTGTAGTTACACTGGTTGTGTCCTTCAGAAATCAACAATATTAATAAATGCTCATTGGTGGTACCTATATGTGATGGGTTGTACAACCGTATATCGACTGTTAGAATAGATAATCATTAACTCATTACTTCATATAAAAATATTTTATGACAAGGTTTGATTAATTCATCTCAGTACCGACAGAAAAACAGTTTCAAAAAATGATTTATATTTTCATTTATTTAAATACTTTTATGTGCGTTGGATGCATTAATTATATTACATACATTAATTATGTTAAGAGATTAATTTGGTTTCGATTAAATTGGGTTATGTAAGTTATAAATAAAATCTGACATTCACGAATCCACTTGAATAATAATATATATTGAATTGAATGTTTTTTTTTTTTTAATTCACAGAATCCAACTTTTTCTGATGGCGCAATAGAGACAAGAATACTGTGCGAGTGAAACAGCACGATAGTTCTTCTTAAAAGCCGTTTAGTTGCCGCCTCTCAGACCTCGTCATGAGTTCTTGCAAATAGTATTAAGAGTTGTACCAAGACTAATAAGATTTGTTAGTTATCAATAGCTATCATTATTCTTCTAAATTGTACTTCTTTTTTTAGACTGATGTAATTTCAGTAGTTCGGGATGGCCAAAATAATATTATCGTTTTACAATGATGCTTCAATGTCTCTATCTTTTTTTAGAATGCCTCGCTATCGTCCCATTGTTTTATAATGACAGCTCAATCATATTTAAAATAAGAAATAGTATTACATGACAGTATTAAATGCCATGCTATATAAAATAATATTAATTACCGTTTTACAAATCATTGATCAATTAATTACAATAATAATCGTTTTTAAATAAAGTAAATTCAATAGCCCCTGTTATATACATAATATGCAATAATAATGTGATATAAATTATGATATATAATCAAATGTCATTAACCGTATTGAAGGCTAAGGTTACTCTCGTAACACTAGTATAAATACGGGAATCATCCATATACGGTCATAGACTTTATTTTTAAAGGTTCCTTTTACCTTCCCCCTTTTTTGTTTAAGGTAAGTCTTATTAAAAATGAATATAACTTTTCACCATTAATATATAGGGGAAATATTAATGTAAGTCATGAAAGATCATTTAATTTGTCTTTAGAGATGTCGCATGTAATTATAAATGTGAAAGTAAAATCTGTCTCTCTATCTGTCTGTCGTTCTTTCACGACCAAACGAATGAACCGATTTTTTTTTATGGCGGACGAGCACATGGGGAACCTGATCGTAAGTGGTCAACATACCCCTAGGCAATGTAGCTGTAAGAAATATTAACTATTCCTTACATCGTCAATATGCCACCAACATTGGTAACTAGATGTTATGTCCCTTGTGCCAGTAGTTACACTGGCTCACTCACCATTCAAATCGGAACTGAACAACACTGAGTACTGTTATTTAACGGTAGAATAACTGACGAGTGGGTGGTACCTACCCAGACGGGCAAAGCCCTACCACCAAGAATTTGATGAAATTTGGTGTAAAGCAAACTTGAACTTAAAGGAAGGATATATACTACGTTATTTGCATAACACAAACAACCCCCTGAAACGCTAGCGAAGCCACGGGCGACAACTAGTATTATATAATGGGTTCGATAATCGATAGGTATCGAAATCAGAATGACGCGTTCTTATTTCACTTTCGCTTAGGCGCGTTATGATGAAAAGATATGAGTTAGAAAGAGACCGATATATTAAAGATGTTTCACTTTTATCAAGTGTGGTTCTGCATACAATTTCTTTGTTAATTTTCTCGTTTTTTTTATACAGTGTGATTCCTTGTTTGTTTCCTTTCTAGAAGAACTTGGAGTTTTCACATAAAGCACATATGTCCTGCATCTGACTCTATCCGATCATGTTGTTTTTTCTATCGCATCGTGTAATTAAAGTAAGAACCTGTGATTACGCTAAGATTTGTACTAAATTTCTTGTGTAGTTAGGTAGTCTATTTCAAGATTGGTCGTCGTAACCAAAACCGTAAAAAAAATTGTTATGTAAATCCTACTAGAATTTACATGCTATGTAATTTGTTGTATAAGAATATCGATCTGACTTCAACATATATCCACACTAGCAATCATATCTCCGTATAAATTCAAACAAACGATGTGTTGACGATGGTCGTAATTAGGTAAAGTGCTGGTTACCGTTAGCGTATTTATCACGAATTACGGAATCCACGTCTGATATTTTAACGAAATTAAAAACTTGCGACTACAATTGAAGTATACGCCGCAAAGAGCTGAAACTGGGTTTCGATACGATCGTTTTAAATCAAGCAGGAAAAATTACTTGGAGCACTTTGGAGTTCGCTGAAAACTCTCTTTACTCCCATCCTCATTATATTGTGTTCACGTCCAGACTCGGGACACGGTCCAAGTCACAGGATACAAACATCGATATTTTATTTTTATTTTATTTATGGCCATTAATACAGATAGAACAAAATCGATTTTGATTTCTTTGACAACCTCCGTGGTACAGTAATGTTTATTCCGGTTCTCATGGGTACACAACTCCGAGATCCCGGGTTCGATTCCCGGGCTAACCGATCTAGAAAAAGTTCATTGTTCAGTTGTCTATGTTGTCTTGAGTCTGGGTGTTTATGGTACCGACCGTCGTTACTTCTGATTTTCCATAACACAAGTTCTTTAGCTACTTACTTTGGGATTAGAGTAATGTATGTGATGTTGTTCACTATTTATTTATTTTTATAGCTATAAGGTATAATGTCATATAACATGATACCCGGTATGTTAAAGTGCATAGTCTTATTCGTATTTACAGTCCTATCCCAAAACAGCTTAAATTCACGTGATTCGAGGATGATGTCTGGTTCGTATTTACAATAAGCATTTTTTTCATTAACAAGTTTGTATTTTAATGGTGAGCAATGACAGATATTTGAACGTGTCTTTGTTTTTAATCTGTTTATTATTATTAGCATTCTAAAGGCGTTAGTCCCACACATAAACGATAGGCGCGGAATTGCTATCCTATCGAATTACGAGAGTGAGAAGTGTTAGTAAGCTTCTGCTTAAGTCACACTTGTGCACAATACAATCTGCACAAGCTAGTCTCCCATTTCAATGTCTGCTGTGGCACACAGCAGACAAGATCGAGTAAAAAATATTTTACTTAATGTACACTAACCTTTTAAAATCGTATACTTAATGTTAGGCCTTTGTGCAAGTTCGTCTAAATAGGCACCAGTCATCACATATTCTGACAATCAGTAACACTTGGTATTTTTGTGTTTCAGTTTGAAGGGTAAATGAATTAAGGTAACTAACACAAGGGACATAATCTCAGCTCCCAACGTTGATGGCGCATTGGACATGTAAGGTAAATTTAATATTTCTCACATTGCTAATATCTATGGGCAGTGATGAACACTTACCGTAAATAAACCTATTTTTACAGCTAACATATAAAAGAAAAACATTATCTGCTGTTTTTGTAAAATTAAAAAAAAAGTTAAACGTAGCTCATACGCCGCCCGCCCATGTCTTCGAACACACCGTGTGAAAATGTTCCACTGCGCTCAAACAGACAGCGGCTCCGCTTCAATCTTATTTTACCATTCACGTCTTAGTGAAATGTCAGGTTTTTATTACGCCAAGTTCAGACGATAGGCCACGCGAGGATTGCAGCACCCGCTGGTAATATACTAACGATTTTTGTTAAACCGAATATTATGTCTTTTTCAACCGACTTCCAAAAGGAGGAGGTTATCAATTCGTCTGTATTTTTTTTTTTTTTTTTTTCAGATGATGGTATCCTTATGAAAACGACATAAGTCTTAAATTTGCATTATGTATATACGCGACAAATAGGTGAAAAACTGAAAATCACGTTAACCAATTTTGATAATTCTTTTTTTATTATAAAATATATACTTCAAGGGTAATTTGGTGAAAATTTGGTAAGGTTCTGAGCACAGGATCCATGACAAAGTAACGGAACGGAAGGGAACGGAACAATTCTGAGGATCACGTTAGCGATACTCAGTTGAATCTTTTATTTATAGGTTATTTGGATATTTGAGTCACCTTCCGTAATGTGGTTATGTTTATGTAATTATCATAGTCGAATATTATAATCAACTAGCTACCCACCCCGGCTTCGCACGGGTGCAATACTGATTACTAAATATACTACAGAATTTGTTTATTTACAACATCACATCGCAAACTTCTAAAATTATCAGTGTTTCTTTACTATATTGTTCATGTATTATATACACAAACCTTCCCCTTGAATCACACTATCTTTTAAAAAAAACCGCATCAAAATCCGTTGCGTAGATTTAAAGATATAGAGACAGAAAAAGCGACTTTGTTTTATACTATGTAGTGATGGAACTCCCATACGGCTCACAGTTAGGGTGCGATTTGGGGCAGAATTTCTTACTATAATCAATTTTTGTGTATGTGATGTGATGTCATAATAGGTTGGGGAAAAAGTTTCTTCGTATTTTATATGAAAATTCAAAAAGTTTTTTTTTATAGTTTATTTACATTTGACTAAAGTATGTAGGTGCCATTTTGTTCCATAACTTTTTGCCATCTTGTTGGTAGTGACATGATCCCATTGCTGTAAAAATTTTGGGGCTTCTGATCGAAAAACTGCGACAAGTGGTTTTGGCAGTCCTCTCGTGATGTTAACCTGACACTGCCTAAGGAATTCTGCAGAGACCGAAACAGATGAAAATCTGAAGGTGCAAGGTCAGGACTATACGGCGGATGCATTAATACCTCCCAGCCAAACTCTCGTATTTTTTGTTGAGTGGCTAAAGATGTGTGAGGTCTAGCGTTGTCATGGTGAAAAACCACACCCCTTCTGTTGATCAATTCTGGCCGCTTTCTCTCAATTTCTTGCTTCAATCTCATCAATTGTTCGCAATACAGTTCTGAATCGATGGTCCTGCCGGGCGCTAACAGCTCATAATGAATGATGCCCTTCCAATCCCACCATACACACAGCATTACCTTGTTGCGAGTTAATCCGGGTTTTGCCACAGTCTGTGAAGCTTGACCGGCCTTTGACCACGATCTTTTTCGCACGTTCTTGTCGTATGTGATCCACTTTTCATCACCAGTTATCAGCTTCTTCAAAAATGGTTCGTTTTCATTACGTCGTAATAAAGAATCACAAATGAGTACACGGTTCATTAGGTTTCTTTCAGTGAGTTCATGAGGCACCCATATATCGAGCTTTTTTGTGTACCCAGCTTTATTCAAATGAGTCAAAGCCGTTTTATGGTCAATTGCTAGTTCTTGCTCCACTTTTTCAAAAATGGCATCAATTTTGTCCGTAACAGGGCGACCAGAGCGAGATGCATCTTTGATATCAAAATTTCCGACTTGAAAACGCTTAAACCAAACTTGCGCTACTCTCACAGATACTGCATTAGGTCCATCATAAACATCACAAATTTTTTTCGCGGCTTGAGTTGCATTTTTACCTTTTTTATAGTAAAATTTTAAATTGTATCGAATTTCTTCTTTAGATTCACTCATTTTAACAACAACAAAAACAAATGAAAATCACACAAATTCCTAATTTGAATTTGGAAGTGCCTTCTTTAAAATTAAAACTTTTTAATGATACCAAAACCAGCCAGATACAAATGGTATAGCCAAAGAGATTTTATTACAAGTTCATACATACTATATGCGAAAAGACTTTTTCCCCAACCTAATATGATGTACGAAATATAGTTGGTCTTTTTCAAAGTTTTTTTGCTGAGTTCGATTACAGCTCTTTCGAGGGATCCTTGTAGTTTACGCCGCGTGACGTATTAAATCCGCATTTTCGAAAGTCTATTTTTGCTTTATTCGCAAGTTTCCTTTGAAATTGTCCTCGAAGTAGTTTCTGACTCATATAAACGGAACGCTTAATCTATCCATATTAAAAAAAAATTAGTTAGTCAACATCAGCTTCACTTAAAATCAAAAAATAAATAAAAATTTTAACAAAAAGAAAAACCGACTTCAAACAAAACACTATTTTAAAACAAATGAATATGCACGAAAAAGTAATAAAAATAATTGCGTATTCAACATATTTTTTAGAGTTTTCCTAAGTTAAATGAAATGAAAAATATTAGACTACTTAAAAGTCGATTAACGATTATATCATATAGTTATAATTATTGTTATACTAGCTGACCCGGCAAATTTCGTACTGCCATAATCGAAATGCTTAAATTAGTCCAAATGTGATGTGCATAGAAACCATTGCACGCAACGAATATATAACTGATTTTTTTAAAGATTTGCTAAATACATATTCCATTACAAACTTTAATATAATAAAAAAAGTATTGCGGTATAATACCTTGAAAGTGGGAATAAAATTTTCCTGAACCATATGTGTTGCGCCAAATGATGTCACGTGGAAACAGCTGTTATATGTTTGAATGTTGGCTAAGAAATGTTTAGGAATATGGTGGTGGGACCAATTGTGGTAATTTTACTTTGCCTCCTGCACAACTTAATTCAGTAGATTCACCAATGTATTTTAACGCCTTATAATATTTACAAATTATTGTCATTTAACCAATTGTTACCGATTTGTCGGCACCTATTGCCGGATCATAGGGGAATGCAGTTCGTTCCAGGATCACAGGAGCACTGCGTCTGCGGGATCTTTCAATTCCATTAAGTCGTGCTCGCTTTTGTTGCGTTCGATGTGCACTCCTAAGCCTGTCTATTTCATTGTCACGCACTAAAGAACGCAATTGTGACATAGCAATGCAACTATTTTCTCGACCTGTCTCTCTCTGGTCATCAGTGCGGTTGGCACTTGAAGTAGCTCTACGCATACTTGATTGACTGCGATGACCTAAGTCAGGTCGTGTTCTCCTCGGCATCGTAAACATAGTAAGAAAGGTTTTCGCGCACTTTTCGGTAAAGTGGCACTATAACTAAAGTTTGAAAAAATAGAGCAAGTAACTTGAAATATCACCGTTACGTAGCGGTAACCGTCAACTCACAAAGATAGAAGCAAAGAATATAATAATATATAGGGGGATAATAGGATGCACTCTTTTTTATAAGAGGAATCGATAGACGATAAAGGATCGATCTGTTTATTGGTTGTCAAATGTCAAATATTATGGTTGCGTTCATAAATGTAATATGTGATAAAACTTCAATCAATCTCGGTCTCCACTCTAGAACACTTTTTCCTCAACGGTTATCAGTTTTGCGACAAATATGGCCAGCGCACTGCCACTTCAGCTTACTAATCTGGTGAGCTATGTCGATGACTTTGGTTTTCTGACAAAACTTAAGATTTATCAAACAATCTATGTACATAAAAATGATCTGATAGACAGTAAACAACTGAAGTTAGTTAAAATTTAGTTGTGAATTAATATGTAGTTATAAAGATATAACTATTCTTTCAGTTTGATTTCTGAATAACGGGGGCAACATCAAGTGTTTGACAATGTAGGCATTCCCCATCTTACAAAAACATGATTATGGAGTTGATAATGACATCAATACCGAACATTGATACTTGATGTTTATGGAGCTCTAAATATAGATGTTAACTGATAACATCGGTGTTTTTTTTTATCGACTGGAAGGAATTCGAGAAATAGATGTAACGAACTCATATTTTTAACGACAAAGTGAAATAACTGTGGATCAAGAGTTTGATCGGGAATTTCAGCTAACATAACGTGATAGATTTGATCCGGAGTTATTTTATGTATCAGCCAAATTAATACATGTGCAATATGCATGTGGCAATCTGCTTTTTTGCAATTGAATGGAGTACATATGGCAACGCACCTCTCCAAATATACATAATTCTACAATTAAATCCATAAGTGCTTTCAATTTTTGCCGAAAAACACGTGCTGTTATGTTGACGATCAGCTGTCGACTGTTCTTCAAATAAATTGTTTTTAATATCATCTCACTGAGGATTACATGTAACAGACCCGGTCGACCATTTTTCGTACATAAGAAATTGCGTCTTGTACATATTCGTTCATATGCAATGGGCAACCAATAAACGAAGATGGCAATATAGTCAATCGCCCGATATCATTTACATTAGCATAATTCGCTATCGCATCTTGCAAATGAATATATTCTTCGGATCTTAATTTTGCTTGGTTGAAACGATTAAAATTAAGACATTCAGTTTCTATTTTGGCATACATATCAACGATGTACTGATGATATAGTTTACCACATCTCGGGATATAATTTTGTGCTTGTGGACGAACCATCAATCGTGGCACTAACTTTTTATGTATATTTAAACATGAAAATAAACGCTGTACTTTTAAATATTTTTTTGGAATTAATAAATTAAAATAAGACTTATTATCAATTGACACTGGTGGATGAGTGTTCTCATTTTTAATTAATACAGTACCATTTTTTGTCTAAAAAATGTCTATTAACAAAATGACCCGACATTTATTGAATTCATTTGTTACAAAAAATGTAATAAATGAAGAACCACTCGACCGATTTTGTGCAAACTTCACATAAACCATCTACTAAATAGTCCAAACAAACCCTGAAAATTTGGTTTGTATATGTGAGCCCGTTCTTGAGTTATTAAGTGACATCGAAAAATGCCACTTATTTTTGTATATATAGATTCGAAAAAAAGATGTAATGATGTTTTAAATAATGCAAAATCAATTTTAAAACATCATTGTTTTATTGTCTAACATCGATAATCATAGAAAATCAATGATAATTCTCTAATAAATCAATTTCTAAGGAAAAGCAAAGTCGTTGATTTTATAACATTCCTAGCATTTTTATCATACTTACTCACCTTCTAAACCTTCCCTGGACTTTAACAAATAATTCAAGACCAAAATTAGCCAAATCGGTTCAGCCGTTCTGGAGTTTTAGCGAGACTAACGAACAGCAATTCATTTTTATATATATAGATAATTGGAGTCGGTGTCAGCCAATAAAACCCTACATAACCCTACGTATATCTATCAAAAAACAATACGAGAATACTTTAATAAATATGTTTTTTACAAATTACCTTTTACACAATAATATACTGGATCAATCAAAGGGCTCGTATCGCTTCTTTCTTTTGATTGTTGGGGCAAGGGCACCGTGGCTGACACCGGCTCCAAATATACCAATAACTATAACTATATGATATAATCGTTAATCGACTTTTAAGTAGTCTAATATTTTTCATTTCATTTAACTTAGGAAAACTCTAAAAAATATGTTGAATACGCAATTATTTTTATTACTTTTTCGTGCATATTCATTTGTTTTAAAATAGTGTTTTATTTGAAGTCGGTTTTTCTTTTTGTTAAAATTTTTATGGTCGAGTTTTTTGAAAACGCATGTCGAAGCTTTTCCTTGATTTTAAGATATGTATATGATATACAAATGTAAAAAAATTGGCTCGAGGAATATTTTGACAAGTTGTGTCTTGTTTCATTCATTGTTATTATGTGTTAATGTTTGTTTATAATTCATGTTGTGTTCTTTGAAAGAAAAGGTCATGAGGTTTCTGCATGTGATTTCATTATAATGCTGCTCTAATCAGCATACACATGTTGTAACTAGTTGCAAATCTACTTTAGAAGAAAAGGTCCTTTTCCCAGGATTGGAACATTTATGAATTATTATTTTCAACCGACTTCCAAAAGGAGGAGGTTATCAATTCGTCTGTATTTTTTTTTTTATGTTTGTTACCTCATAACTTTTCACTGGGTGGACCGATTTTGATAATTTTTTTTTTGTTTGAAAGGTAGTGCTTCCCGTGGGGTCCCATTTTTTTTCCGATGATGGTATCCATATGAAAACGACATAAGTCTTAAATTTGCATTATGTATATGCGCGAAAAATAGGTGAATGACTGAAAATTAGGTTAACCAATTTTGATAATTCTTTTTTTATTATACAATATATACTTCAAGGGTAATTTGGTGAAAGTTTGGTAAGGTTCTGAGCACAGGATCCATGACAAAGTAACGGAACGGAAGGGAACGGAACAGTTTATAATTATTGTTATATTTGGAGTCGGTGTCAGCCAATAAAACCCTACATAATCCTACGTATATCTATGAAAAAACAATACGAGAGTACTTTAACAAATATGTTTTTTACAAATTACCTTTTACACAATAATATACTGGATCAATCAAGGGGCCCGTATCGCTTCTTTCTTTTGATTGTTGGGGCAAGGGCACCGAGCTGACACCGGCTCCAAATATACCAATAACTATAACTACATGATATAATCGTTAATCGACTTTTAAGTAGTCTAATATTTTTCATTTCATTTAACTTAGGAAGACTCTAAAAAATATGTTGAATACGCAATTATTTTTATTACTTTTTCGTGCATATTCATTTGTTTTAAAATAGTGTTTTGTTTGAAGTCGGTTTTTCTTTTTGTTAAAATTTTTATTTATTAATTACGATATTTATGTTCCTTTTTTAAAGTACATGTTGGCGGGCGGGCACATGTACTACCTAATGGTATCCAATTTATTTATAAAATACAACACTGTATATCTGCAATGCGCCATCAACCTTGGTAAGTAAGATGTTATCTTCCGTGTACTCGTTGTTACACTGGCTCATTCACCCTTCAAACCGGAACAAAACATACTTAGTATTGCTGTGGGCTGTAGATTGATCTGATTTATCTATACATATAATAAAACTGGAGTGTCTGTTTGAAATATTAAAATAGCCCTTTTTTACACAAAGCATGTGTATAATTTTTTGTATGTCTGTCTGTCTGTTTGCTCCGGCTAGTCTCTGGAACGGCTGGACCGTTTTGACGGGACGTTCACTGGTAGATAACTGATATAATAAGGACTAACTAAAGCTACTATAATAATTTATTTTTTTGTTAAATTCAAACGCTAGTTTTATACATATAAAGATTTTTACAAAATATTTGTGGTTTGAAGATTACGTAATAATACCTACTAAGTATCGTTCATGTATAGACAGAATATTTGTATGCTATCTTTTCTTTTTAAAAACAGCAGTAGTTTGTATCCTGTATTCCAGTTTGAAGCTTGTGTGAACCAGTGTAATAACGGCACAAATTTTATAACCTAACACTGTTGATGGAATGATTCCTGAGTCCACTTACCATGTGATAATGTATCAAGGGGTAATTAAAGAGGAAGGTTTATATGTATCATGTGCATTCATCATCATTTATGTGCATAATATCGTTTAGTAACGTTGATCATTTCAGAGGTTTCTAATGTGATGTCGTAAATAAACACAAGTTTTCATTGCAAACGTTTGACCAAAACAGTGAACTACAGTATTGTACATCTTAAAAATGGCAACAAATAAGTTTGGGATGGTATAAGTCTATCTCTTAGGGATAACCTAAAAATAACAATTTTTATCCTTTACTTTTTACGAAGAAAGCAAGCACGAATTTTAAGCAATACAGTATACATTAATCATTCCATATTCCAATCCAATTAAGAAACATAAATACATTCTGTTTTTAATATAGATCAATATGATCCTGAACTGACTGAAAAACCTGAACGTTGTAAATAAAGACAATCTGTACATTTAGCATCACCATTGCATTCAAAGCTGTGGCTGGTAGATAATGTTTTATAATACTTTGTTGCCGCAAGGCGATATTCTTTAAATCATCAAAATAATTCACGCATAATACTAACATAACCCAACTAATTACCTCTTTGCAATTAAAATAACGCTACACAAGACAAAGTCATTGTTGATATCAGCACTAGCTACATGTCAGTTAATTTCAAACTCCGGCTATTATCACGGAGTAAGATAAACCGTTCTGGAATAACTTGGTACGGTGCTTAAACGTTGAGAATACATAAGTACAATTTACTGGATCTATTCGTTGCTTGATTTAAGAATATTAATTTAATTGACTCCTCGTTCTTAATTTGAATATTTAGGGCTGCCATGCTTGAAAATATTATTTTTAAATATGTTCTAATTACTTCATAAATTTTTCTATTTGTTAACATACGTTAACAAATAGAAAAAAACAAATAGAAACAGGATCAGTACATACTACTGATCCTGAATATTTCAGTGTTAAGTAAAATTCACTAGATCTATTCGTTGCTTGATTTAAGAATGTTAATTGAATTGACTCCTCGTTCTTAATTTGAATATTTAGGGTGCATGAAAATGCTTAAAAATATTTTTTTTTACATGTTTTCTGATTACTTCATCAATTTTTCTATTTGTTGACGCATGTACTGATCCTGGAGATTTCAGTGTTAAGTAAAATTCACTGGATTTTTTCGTTGCTTGATTTAAGAATATTAATTGAATTGAATCTTCATTCTTAACTGAGCCGAGATGGCCCAGTGGTTAGAACACGTGAATCTTAACCGATGAGTTCGGGTTCTATCCCAGGCAAGCACCACTATATGTATGTGCTTAATTTGTGTTTATAATTCATCTCGTGCTCGGCGGTAAAGGAAAACATCGTGAGGAAACCAACATGTTATTAATTTGAACATAACTCTGCAGGTTGCTACTTTACTTTACTCTTCATTCTTAACTTGAATATATAGGGTTGCCAGGTTTAAAAAAATACGTATATTGTAATTAGATGTATCAATTTTTCCATTTATAGAAATGTGTAATGATCCTGGAGATTTCAGTAAAAGAGCTGACCATCATCTTTGGATCTGCTACCTTATCACTGTTAAGTCTAAACTGTAGAGAGGAAAACCGCAGTCCAATATCCATTTCGGTACGAGTTGGTCAAAGTTCTGTATATGAGTAATATTTGACATACTTAATTCTAAACCAGAAAAACACACACTACAACTAGAAAATCATAACCAGTAACAGTACATTCGTGTAAAGTAAAAAGTAACCGTCTGTAAATATCCTACTAAGCAGAGGCTCTCCTTTCCCGCTGGTCCCAAGCGGGTGGAATTTCACAAATGGTAGAATTTAATTGATATACCATGTTTTACTTCACCGCCTAGCACATGAATTATAAACAGAAATTAAGTACATACAAATACAGTGGTCACCTGGGCTTGAACCCGCAATCATCGGTTAAGAAGCACGCGTTCTCACCACTGGTCATTTAGGCTCCATTATATACATGTGTGTGTGTGTGTGTGTGTGTGTGTGTGTGTGTGTATATTTATATATTGTTACATCTATCATGGTTGTAAATTATTGTAAAACTTGTTGTTGTCTGGAAGTATATATTTTTTTCAACAGAGAATATTGAGTAATTTTGTAAAATACTATCGTACAAGCGACGTTTTCTCTCAAACCCAACGAGCCAGCTCATTGCAAAGACCTTTTGCCTTTCTGTCGAGTGCATTATTTTAAATGTTCCTTATGCATCTTAAGTATTAATCAGAAAACAAAATTTATTAATTTTGCAAAACTGGCAATTATCTACAAAAGATAGATAAATTCTCGAGCTGTTGTAGGTATTTATTAGATCTACAACAGCTTGTTGGTAGGGCTTTGTGCAAGGACTTCTAGGTAGGGATCATAAATATACTTTACCACCAAACAGTAATACTTCGTTAAAACCAATAATTGTTATTCCTGTGTTATCAGTCAGTGTAACTACGTAGACAAATGACGTAATATCTGAGTGCCCAAGATTGGTGCATCATTACATAGTGTAAAACAAAGTCGCTTACCGCTGTTTGTCCCTATGTATGCTTAGATCTTTAAAATTACACAACGGATTTTGATGCGGTTTTTTTTTAATAGATAAAGTGATTCGAGTGGAAGGTTTTTGTATATAATACATGGCCAATATAGGAAAAAAAACATTGATAATTTTAGAAGTTTGTAATATGATGTCGTAAATAAACAAATTCTGTGATATATTTAGTATACACTAATATACACGGGAATGATATGATAGCATACAGTTTGTAACACGGGAATGATTAATATTTCCTATAGTATCAGTATCTAGGATGTCGTCAGATGGCCCAGTGTTTGAACGCGTGTATCCCAACCAATGGTTGCGGGTTCAAACCCAGGCAAGCACTACTATATATGTGTGCTTAATTTGTGTTCATAATTCATCACGTGCTCAGCATTGATGGAAAACGTCGTGAGGAAACCTGCATGTGTCTAATTTCATCGAAAATCTGCCACATGTGCATTCCACCAACTTGCAAGGGAACAGCGTGGTGGAACATGTTCCAAGCTCTCTCCTAAATAGAAGAGAAGGCGTTATCCCAGCAGTGGGAAATTTACGGGCTGTTACTTTACTTTACAGTAGTCAGGTCACTTTTAACAGTGGCATAATAAACTGGTTTTATTGTTTTCATATCAAACTTCGAATACTATAAAAAAAATTATTTGAATTTAGAATCTGTACAAAAAAGCCCATTGAATCATAAGATTCAATTAAGACATGTTTTTATAAAATAAAAAATTATCGTAAGAAAAATCTTTTATGAACTCAAATGAAACTGGCCGAGAGTTTTCAAAGTTTTTATCCAGAAATTCGTTTAATATGGATTTTTACAAAAGCGATGGAAAAGTGTTATATTAGTAGTATTAATAATGTTATAATGTTTTTAAATTGTCGAAACATCTACAAACCCCTAAAATTATTAGTGTTTTTTATGGTATAGGTTGGCGGACGAGCATATGGGCCACCTGATGGTAAGTGGTCACCATCATCCATAGACAATGACGCAGTAAGAAATATTAACTATTCCTTACATCATCAATGTGCCACCAACCTTGGGAACTAAAATGTTATGTCCCTTATGTCTGTATATACACTGGCTCACTCACCCTTCAAACCGGAACACAACAATCCTGAGTACTGTTATTTGGCGGTAGAATAACTGATGAGTGGGCACTACACAAAGCCCTACCACCAAGATTTATCTACTATATTGTGCATACAATACAATACATATAAAACTTCTTTTTGAATCAATCTACCTACTAAAAAACCGCATCAAAATCCGTTGTATAATTTAAAGATCTGAAGCATACACAAGGACACACAGCGCTAAACTACTTTGTTTTATACTATACTCTAAACAATGATTAGTTACGTTATAAAAAGTAAGTTTATAATACAGAAGAACAGACGGCGCTACGCTGTTTTGTTTATATTACGTAATGCTGTTAATAATTATTACGTAATAAATATAAGTTTAATAATAAATATATATCTCGGTGTAATTAGCAAATCATCAAGACTAAGATGCGGAGTAGTGTTATTTCAGAATGAATTTGCAATAGAGGAATAAAAAGCGGCTTTTATTACCATCGCCATTGTTTCCTATCACAAAGGAATTAATTCACTCGGCCTAAAAAGATTTTTTTTTTATTTATTAATAAAAGAAAAGCAATACATCAAGCTGGATAGTTTTGTTATAAATCATTTTAAATGGGCTCTTATAAATACGATCAGTTATTATACTGTTATGTCATTGTTGGCGCTAATAATCGAAATGTCTAAATTGAAATTAATAATTTGGTTGATATTAATGTCACAGATTATATAATAGCTTGTCAGGTTTGTTATATTGATTTGCACATTTTTAAATTAACGTTTGGATCGTATCTTGATTCTAAATTCAAAATCAATTTGGCCCAAATTTTTAAGCTGATTAATTTTATTATAGAAATTAAATAACAGGTGATTTTTTTAAATTTTATATTTGTTATTATTACATTCAATCAATTTTCATTGTCAATATATATATATGTATAAAACCCCCACTAGAAAATTTAACAATGTGCTTAAAGTGTGATATATAAAATTTAATCAAATAATTATTAATCAATTTAACCAAAAAAAAAAATTCAGGAGAGTCAGACTCTGTGAATCTGTTACATATTATCTATTCGTTCTTGTATTAGAATAAAAAAAATCGTGCACGAATACAGTAATTATATGCTATGATACAGTAGAAATCAATTAATATGTATAGTACTTTTAGAATCTAAGGTCTTCCATACTATTGTTTTTTTTTTTAATTTAAACATTTGCATCATGCTGTACAAGAAAATCAAAACTATTGTTACTCTATCAATATCCGTTGTTCGACAAATTCATATAATATACACATGACAGTATTTCAGTTTAAAACAATTGAAATCCAATTGAAATGTAAAAGTATTGTTATTTAAATTAAATAACAAAAGTGATATAATATAGTTTTGACTATATTTTCATAGTTACGACACATATGACGTTAATTGTTGTAAATTATGAGAATACATGGGCCCGTGGTTATAATCATAATCCTTGTGATAACCGATAATCCCCTATAATGGAATCTGGTAAGTCCCTCATAACGAGTAAACGCTGACCCTGAAACTGTTATATAAAAGTACTAGCGATCTGCCCCGGCTTCACACGGGTTCAATACTGATACTAAATATACTACAGAATTTGTTTATTTACGACATCACATTAGTATTTTCTAAAATTATCAGTGTTTATTTACTTTATAATCCATGTATTATATACAAAAACCTTCCTCTCGAATCACTCTATCCATTAAAAAAACCGCATCAAAATCTGTTGCGTAATTTTAAATATTGGACAAAATTACAAACATTACTCAGATCCCAATGTAAATAGTTAAAGCATTCGTGTTATGGAATATCAGAAGTAACGACAGTATCACAAACACCCAGACCCAAGACAAGATAGAAAACTAATTAATTTTCTATATTGTCTCGTCCGGGAATCGAACCCGGGAACTCAGAGTGTCGTAGCCATGAAAACTAGTGCACACGCTACTCGACCACGGAGGTCGTCGATACATAAGCATACATAGGGATAGACAACGGTAAGCAGACGGGTAAGATAATACTAAGTTTTTTTTTATGATATCACTGTCACTATCACCCATAGACAATGACGCTGTAAGAAATATTAACTATTCCTTACATCGTCAATGTGCCACTTACCTTAGGAACTAAGTTGTTGAATTGTGCCTGTAGTTACACTGGCTCACTCACCCTTCAAACCGGAACACAACACTACTGAGCACTGTTGTTTGGCGATAGAATAGCTGATAGTGGGTGGTACCCAGACGGGCTTGCACTAAGCCCTACCAGCAAGTAATATATATACTGATGAAATTAAAATATTTTAAAATAATAATGGCAGTGCTATGCCCAATTTACACGAGGAATAACAATATAAAGTGACAATCATTTTATATTTCATGTCAAAACAAGTAAAAACGAAAATTAACCCACTTCATTTAAAATTATAACAATTTTATTTGATGTTCGTTTTGTGACGATATAATCGTTGATGTCGTGAAAATATAATTTGTTATTTATAAATACCTATAACAAAACTGGATTCGTTTAATATTAAATTAACCGTTTTAAACTTAATGCATATGTAAGTATATACGGTATATATACCAAAGTAATTTTTATTACAATTGTTGTCTGTTGTTCCGACCAATCTCTAGAACGGTTTGATCGACGGGACTTCCATTGGTAGCTTATGTAATAAGGAGAAACTTCTTGGTAAATTCAAACGCGCACGAGGTCTAATAAAAACACACTTATTCATACTCTTTATTCATGAGAACAGCTTTAATGATTTTGTATATGACATTTTATATACAACATAGGTAGTACATTTTAAACGACGACCGTATAAAAATAAGTTCTTGATTCGGTTTCTCTGTTAATAATTTTTAACTCAGAACTCTGTCATTTATGAACCGACTAGAGACCTGCCCCGGCTTCGCACGGGTGTTATATTATGACGTCACAGTAGAAACTTTTAAAATTATAAATTTGCCTTTAAGTATTTGTCCATGTATTATAATACAGACAGTAAAGGTGACTTTGTTTTATACTGTGTAATGATTTGGAATATACTCTTTTATTTCGTTTATTTCTCGTTTGGTTCTATTTCAATTAAAATATAAAATACCACACGTTTTATGAGCTAAAATTTATTTTCTTAGAGTATTATTTGAAAACGTTTTTTTTTTGGTATTGGCAACATTTTATGTAATTGACATTTAATGTGTGGTATTGTTATAAAATTTGTGATCCACATGGTATACATTGCCGAGATGGCTCAGTGAATTGCTAGTTCAAACCCAAGCAAGCACCACTGAATTTTCATGTACTTCATTTGTGTTTATAATTCATCCTGTGCTCAGAAACGGAAAACATCGCGAGGAAACCTGCATGTGTCTAATTTTAAAGAAATCGCCACACGTGAATCCAACCCGCATTAGAGCAGCGTGGTTCAATATGCTCCTAAATATCTCCTCAAAGGGAGAGGAGGCCTTAGCCCTGCATTGAGAAATTTACAGGCTGTTGCTTAATTAATGAGAATTTATTGAAGTAATGCATAAAAACATTTCTATGTAGGTACATTACTAAAACGAATGTTCAAAGTTTTCAAACATAACCAGAACGTAGTACATAAAACATTAATTCTAAACGCAAAACGAAAGTTTTTAATTTTATTGCGAACGCTGTCAGAATTATTTGAGTGTTTCGTACTTTTTTTCATGTTCATTTTAGCGCGACATTTTTTTCTGGTGGCGTTACAAACAAGTCGCCGCGAGAAATACTTTAGCTTAATCCATTTCACTTGTTTTCGTATATTTTTAAGGGTACCCTTATTTTAATATTATATTAGGGTGAGTAGGGTAAAGTAACAGCCTGTCGATATACAGCTTCTAAGTACTAAGGGCTCAGGCCCCTTAAATGCGTAGATTTGGAACTTGTTCTATCATTGTTGCATACCCGGCAGCATTTTTATTCGAATATATAATCATGCTGTTTTCGTTCAATCAATCAATCAAAAACTACTGAAGTAGGCTTTTACAAGCACTTTCGAACCGTCGTTTTACAATAAAGTTAGGCTACCACCGGTTCGGAAAGTAGATTCTACCGAGAAGAATCAGCAAGAAACTCTTTTTCGACATTAAAAAATACAAAGTCAAGTTAGTTAAATACAATTATTTAAATTAATATATCCTGCTTGGAAGTCACAAGGTATTAACTCCACTCTTCTTTATTATTTATAAAATCTTGTATCAAATAATATGCTTTTTTCACATTCGATTACGAGATGAATTATGAACATAAATTGAAAATTCTGTATTTGTTTGACTTTGAAATCAATAAATATTGCCTTTCCAAATACTATAACGTCTTTTACATGTATCATTACTAGTTGTCACCCGCGGCTACGATCTTTTTTTAGGGGTTAGATTGTCATGTGTTTGACGAAAAAGTAACCTATGTGCTTCCTCGGAATTCAAGTTTGCTCTACACCAAATTTCAGCAAATTCGGTTCAGCGGTTTGGTAGTGAAAGAACGACAGACAGACAGATTTATAATATGTATTAGTAATTATACAAGTATTGATTTAAAATTATAAATGTAAAAAACATATTTGTCTGACATGTTAACCTAAACATTAATTGGTAATATAAAAAAAATCATGAATTTTATTTGAAGGTAGGATTTTGTGTATGACCACTTAGGTAGGTACCACCCACTCATCACAGACCGCCAACCAAATTGTAAAAAAAGTAAAGTAACAGCCTGTAAATTGCTCACTGTTGGGATAAGTCCTCCTCTTCTATTAAGGAGAGGGTTTGGAACATATTCCACCATGCTGTTCCAATGCAGGTAGGTGGAATACATAGGTGGAATAATGGGGCAGAATTTCGATGAAATAAGACACATGCAGGTTTCCTCACGATGTTTTCCTTCACCGCCGAGCACGAGATGAATTATAAACACAAATTAAACACAACAACATATATGTATATATAGTGGTGATTGCATGGATTTGAACCCGCAAGCATCGCATAAGATGCACGCGTTCTAACCACTGGGCCATCTCAACTGTGTTCAATTCAGTATTGTGTTCCGTTCTCATGGATGAATCAGCCAGTCCAACTACAGGCACAAGGGACATACAATTTTAGTTCCCGAAATTTGTTGAATACTGGCAAAACAAGGGATGGTTCTTCTTCTTACAGGGCCAATATCTATAGGCGATGTGGGATATATACAATAAGCTGATCCATTTTTAAAAATCCAATCTATTTGAAAAAAAGGTAGTCCTAACATATGCTGCTGATGTTTAATAACAACATATAATATAAAACGCCAAAATTTTTAATGTAAAATGTAAAAATAAGGCACGGGCATTTGCGAGCCTGTAGGTGTTGTAAACTAATTAAAAACAAAATATATGCTGCAAAAACTACACTTTCTAAGCGACGTCGCAAAAACATCACCAAGTAAAATTAAACGTACAAATGTTATATTATTTTCTAATTACATTCAAGTACGCAAAATCTTAATGTTGATTTACAGCGAGAAATTAACTTTCGTAAAATTAAACGCATATCGTTTATATCATGATTATTACATAATTTACGCTTGGAGGAATTAGTAATAAGTGCCTTAGCGTTATTACATCAACGAATAATTAGTCTGAGGAGAGTCATCTTAAAATGAGCATGGAGTTGTATAATTTAGTCATAATTTTAAAGTAAACACAACAATTTGAATTGCGGTTTTGTTAAAATTTTGCACGGTCGCTAGAATATTGTTTGCTTAATATTATTTCGTTTGGAAAACGTTTGAACTGCGCAATTTAAGTTTTGTATATTTAAACAGGGATTTCATTACTTAGTTACTTCTGTTTTTGACTAAATGCGATTCCTTTATGAGGTCAACCTTTACTTCAATTGTATATTTATTGTATATTATTAAATGATATTTTCATCGAGTACATTTTTGAAATGAGTTATTATATTTAGGTATATGTTTAGTGAACAAGAAGATCTTAATCGAAGATTTAAAATCCTGGACGATGACGTCATTTCGAAAGAAAAAGTCGAACGTACTAAACTGGTAGAGTTACTTTATCACATTTTATCTGTATAAATATTTGCATAGTAGGTGAAATTATGTCAGTTTCTTTTTCCGAATTGATATTACCTATTATATAAAGTGGCCAAATAAACGCCAGGTAATGTGAAATAAAAAAAATTGTTAAAGTAAGAAACTTTAAGTATTTTATAATACTACAGATCTCTTAGAGTTCTTAGTGTCACTAAAAATAAAAAAGGAAAGTCCTGCTTTGTATCTTCAACCAGTTCTTCTCAGATCAAACGTACTTATTTCCGAAGCAATTTTTCTTGGCTATTAATAAGTAAATATTGCATTTGAGAATATCAGATCAGCCAGAAGGGTTTTTATATAAACAAAGCGCTTCCAAAACATATATATCTTATTTTTATCCATCAAAATCATAATTGTTTTCTTTTCCTTTAGTTATTAATTTAATTGGGATCAGTGCAGGCATTTCAAGGAAATTATTTGTTAGAATTGAATTAACATGAATTTCCTGACTAACAGTTGTTGAAGCGGTAAATCATGATGGTTATGATGGATGCCCTAAACACAAATATTGAACTCAATCGAGTTGAACAGGCTCTACACAGCTCCAGTAGAAATATACGAGAGATTTTATACGATTAGTTCTCGGATAATCGTCGTTTTTGTATGTCATATAAGCTGTAACTGGTAAATGGGTCACATAATGATAAGTAGTCATAATATTGGTACTGTAAGAAATATTACTGATTAACTAAGATGTTACGTTCTTTGACCACTGACTTATACTTTAAACCAGTAGTTTTTTTATATTGAATATATAAGAAGTGAATTGTACCTCAGACTGGCTTGCATGAAGCCTTACACCACCAAGTAAGATCAAATTTGAATAATTTAATTTACCATAAATTGCCATTTATTTGTATAAGTAAGTGTAATAAGAGCAAATGTTTTAATGAAAATTTGAAATACTATATAACTCATCTTGTTTCATTAGATACGATTAATACACTATATAACAACTTTAACACATAAGCTATTAGAATATTTAACTTTCCAGGAGGTATTATAAGGTGCTCAAGTATCTGAGCAAACTACACTGCTCTATGTTTCCTCACTTTTATAATCATATAATAAGAAAATCGGACACGAATTTCCAAACATATAATAATATCTGACAGACAACCCACAAACTTTACACTGGCTTGACTTAGCTGAACTTAAGACCTCTGTATTTGCAGTTTCATCAACTAGCAAGTAAGCGATAAACAAAAAGATTATTAGTAAAATAAATTGCCACTTATAACTAACTAAATAAGGCATAAAGTTCCATCGAGATGCTAGGAACATTAAACTTTTCTCATTATAGGGCCTTTAAAGAAAGGTGAGAAACGGATAAAAAAACAAGGCTGGAAGGAATCTAATTAAAACTCAGTTGAGTTGTACGTTTGTATTTCAACTCGATATTTCTTTTTCCATTTGAAGATATTCCCATTTTTCACCTCCACGTTATCGGAGGCTTATTATTACAGTTTCGCTTTGTTTTTACGTTATCACGATTATTAGACGTTTTATTTCGTCGGCTATTAACGTGATTCGTATTATACGCGATAAATTGCGTTATACGGTATATTGCGTTTTTTGTTTTCTCATTGTATACAAGTTCCCAGGATTTGTTTGTTTTGTATAACAAATTAGCCTTTCCTTTCTTAGTGTTCAACCTTCTTTTAAGTTTCATCAAAGTCGGTTCATGATTTGGCCGTAAAAGCATAACATATAGAGAGGCAGACTATTCCTTTCACATTCATAATATTAATATATATGTATAAATGCTATTTAATAGTCATAAATATATGTATATGTAGTCGCAAACATAGCAATCTCCCAGTAATTACTTCGTACAGCGTTTATGCTTTGCCATTCAAGAGATATAATATGTTTTAGTACTTGTAATTACACTGGCTCACTCTCCATTCAGAACACTACACAAATCTAAATGCAACATAAACTGTTAGATCCTATATACGGTATAGTGGTGACGGTTTTGTCTATATGAAGGTCACTTAATATAAGCTGTCTCCCTTCTCTTAGGAATATTCTTACTTGCACGTTACGCAATCATATCAGTTACAATAATTAAACCGAACTAGCCCAGTGTTTAATACACGTACATTTTATTCGTATATTCTAAATACGAATACGATCAAGCATAACAAAATTATCAGGTAATTAACTTGGGCTTATATTTAATTAAAACAATGAGACCTAACAGCGTAATGGGAAAATGCTTAAATCTTAGTTCAGAAATAGAATACATACCGACATGTACTTTACGACATTTTAGAATTAATTTCCACTGTTCCCTGGGTTGAAGTTTAACTAACTGAGCCCAGTGGTTAGAACTAGTGCATCTTAACCGATTATTGCGGGTACAAATCCAGGCAAGCACCGCTATATATATGCTTAATTTGCGTTTATAATTCATCTCGTACTCGGCACTGCAGGAATGCATCGTGAGAAAACCTGCATGTGTCTATTTTCATCGAAATTCTGCCACATGTGCATTCCACCAACCCGCATTGGAACAACGTAGTGTAATATGTTCCAAGCCCTCTCCTTAATGGGAGAGGAAGCCTTATCTCAGCAGTGGGAAATTTATATGCTGTTGCTTTACTTTACTTTACTCTAACTGAGATTAAAAATGATCATCTCAATATGACTTTTACCTTTCGAGTAATTCGTCTACAAATATACAAACAAACAGGAAACCTGAATGGATCATACTTAAATATAATTCAATTCTAAAAATGTTACATACATGTAACCTCCTTTTTAGAAAAAAAACACATTTTTTTTTTAAATTCATGTATTCGTTTCAAGCGAGTGGCAAAGGTCAATATTTTTGTTTTATTCTCATGTACGCCAGTAACCAAGCCATTAATATTCAGGCTGCGGTACAACCATACGGGTTTCAGTGCGAATAAGTCAAAAATATATCAGTTTTAAGTTCATTTTAATATTTCATTTGATCTGTTATCTTGCGTCAATTTCATTTTGTCATAGTTATGAAAATAGTTATGACATTCAGTTTAGTTTGTGTATGTGTGTGTGTGGTCAGAAAATGTTATCGAAAATCATTACATAGTATAAAACAAAGTCGCTTACTACTGTCTGCCCCTATGTATGCTTAGATCTTTAAATTTACGCAACGGATTTTTATGCGGTTTTTGTTAATACATAGAGTGATCGGAGAGGAAGATTTTTGTATATAATACATGTACAATATAGTAAAGAAACACTTATCATTTCAGAAGTTTCTAGTGTGATGTCGTAAACAAATTCTGTAGTGTGTTAAGTATAAGTATTGCACTCGTGCGAAGCTGGGCGCGGGTTGTTAGTATTAAATAAACCAGTACGTTATGTAAAAATATATATAATTATAAGGTTTTAATGTTAAAGGTGAAAAACTAAGATTAAAATAGCTAAATTTATCTTAGATTATTATTAAAGAAAAAAAATATAGTCTGTATCTCATGTCTATTTGGGTTTACTAGATAACAAAACAAATGTCAGTAACTAATACATTTTTATTGGTATTTTTTGATAGACTAAATAAGTATAGACAATTCATCAGTTCAGAGTTAGACCAAATACTATTTTTTGTCTCTTATAGGTAACAAGTATTATTAATTTGACATAGTATTATGTCATCGTAGTGAAGATGACATGACATTGATATTAGATTTTTTTTTAATTTTCCAGTTTTTATAAAGGCAAAGGTCAATCATATAAGTCATATTTTTTATGAAGTTACGAATGACGATCTTGTTCATACAAAATCAAGAGAGCATTAAATCGATTTTGTAAATATTGTATAGACTAAAAACGATTCCATTATACGGTAAATATGCACTTGTATGAAAGTTACTGAACTTTTTTTAATATTATAATTACTTAGGATAACGGTTTTCTAATTCGTCTCAGATATTTTAAAATAGGAATAGTTTTGACAATCGAAAAAAAAAGATTTTTTTTTAAAACAATTTATATATTGAGTTTTGTAGTAGTAGTAATGATGACTCGAGTAATTTTTCTCAAATCCCATTCGTATAAGTTGAGGTGACTTAAATCTCTTCAAAGGCTGTTATTGGCTATTAAATAAAGTAGAAACATTTATGTTGTTTAAACCAATAAGCGGCAGGAGTAAGCTTCCGACGAAAAAACGTCTGAGAGTCTCGCCCTGGCTTTTAACCTCCGCTATAAAATCCGCATTTTTCTCCGTTCAACCATTGGATTTGCCCCGTTCTGATCTGAGATTGCAGGAAAGTGTGTTACATTGAAATTTTCAAACAAGGCAAAAAGCAACTTAATATATCGTGATAAAGTTCAATTTATGTTGAACTTTGGGAATTTCTTCAAATTTTCAAATCTAAATCTTAGGGCAAAACGCTAGGCTCGCCTAAAAAAGCCTATCCCTTTTTACATGAGTGTTTAAGGGTAATAAATTTTATTACAATTTGAGGTGAAATTCAAGAGATATTGTTCACTAAATGATTTTTACTTTATTTAGAAGTAGTTTGGCAACTTAGATATGACGTTCTTTGTACTTATTAGTAGTTAGTGGTAGTAGTTTTAGTAGTTACTGGATAAGTCACCCACTAAACCGAAACATATCAAATCATGAGCAAAAGAATATCCGGTGAGTGGGTAGCTAACCAGACAGACCTTTTTTTTCGCTGGAATAACACATTACTTGTCTCCCCACACACAAGAGGGAGGTTCTGAAGTACTAGCGGGTGCCCAGAATAGTTAACACGCCTTTAATGAACCGGAATATTCACTAATAAACCTGCGGTACTCTCTCTGTCTCTTTTGCGGGCGTCGTGGGATCGCTTTCCCATGCTACCGTGACGACCCAGCTGGATAAAAATTACCACATCTGTTTTGGATTTACACCCACGAGGCTTACCAATAGTATAACATTTCAATTAAAACCTGAAGATTTAGATGACAATGAAAACTTATTTACATAAGATTTATTTACACAGGAGCATAATTAATTATTTAGAATTAAAATTAGCTACTGTATATGTAAACTGCTTGAAATGGTGGTCAGAACATTAAAGAAATTTTCCTGTTGAATCGCAATTACGATTCTTTGAGCAATAAATGAATCAAGTCTACTATCAACATTAGAGGTAAGGCGAGGTATAAAATGTTCTATATTTTTTTGCATTTATACTCCAAAGTCTAAGAGCAACTGCAAATGACGACCTCCGTGGTCAAGTAGTGTGTACACCGGTTTACACGGGTACACCACTCCGAGGTCCCAGGTTCGAATCCCGGCCGAGTCGATGCAGAAAAAGTCCATTAATTTTTAATGGTCATACCGTCGTTACTTCTGATTTTCCATAACACAAGTGCTTCAGCTACTAACATTGGGATCAGAGTAATGTATGTGATGTCCAATATTTATTATTTATTTATTTATTAAATGGTTTAAAGGAATAATTTTAAACTAGAAAATGTTTGCACTGTACGTTTGCTTTAGTATTTTGAGCTGTTATATTTATTTCATTTAACTTTTTCAAATGACTCTGCTACGTACTTAATGTTACTTTTAATTTTCCATTAGGGGTTGGGCTAATTATCCTTAACACAGGTTATGTTAATAATCCAAAAAGGATAAAAAGTTTCAGTCTTTTTAAAGTGCTAAACCACATGTAACTAAATTACTTAGCTAATAGTCATATTTAACAATAATCATACTTATTTTGTATACACATATATTTATATAAGGTAATCTTTTGCAATATTTCTTTTGCACCAATAAATTATTATTATTATTATATTAAGTAATGACCATATATTTACCACCAATATTTATTCTCTACGAAAATATAACAGACATTTATTTATATATCTCTTATTTTAAACAAAAATAAAAAATGTCAGTGATGTCATCAGAACTCAATAGACTTGTATTATGTCAATTATTTCCAATATTGAACAAAAAATATATGATATTCATAGTATTGATGAAACGAAGTGAGTATCTCTTCAAGTCCGTAAGTGGAAATCTAAAAAAATCCACGATTGAAAAATGTACTTTCATTTTGGACGGAACTGTAAATAAAACTAAAAAATGTATGCTGATAAATTCATATTTCAAGTATAAACAAGTTCTATACCTGTAGTGAGGCAGACAGTCTGACAAGGTTTGTTCACGGCTTGAATATAAAACAGCTTTTAGCTTTAGTCAATTTTCGATTTATACGAGGAGGTGAGAAAAGACTCCGGAATCACTTTTAGGAACAACTTAATAATATATGAAGCGGTGTTTGGTGTTATTTTTGTTCGAAAAAAACTGATATCGATTTTTTTTATTTCTGTTCTGTGTGTAGTGCTGAGATGGCCCAGGAGTTAGAACGCGTGCACCTGGACCGATGATACGGGTTCAAATCCAAATGAAGGAAAACATCGTGATGAAACCTGCATGTGTCTAATTTCATGGAAATTCTACCACATGTGCATTCCACCAACCCGCATTTGAACAGCGTGGTGGAAAATGTTACAAATAAGAAATGTACGGACTGTTACTTTACTTTTTTTATTTCTGTGGGTACTTGAATATTAGAGTGAAATTACAAGTATAACTTTTGTACATGTAAGTTGCACGCTCTATTTTTTGTATTGCAGTACTTCATGGCACAGTTCATTAATTTGAGTTTTGATTCAAACTCGCTTTGCCGCATGTAAGGGCTTGTTTCGAGATTGAGTGAGAAACAAAATGTTATATATTATAATAGTGAGAATATATTCATAGTTTAAAATATTAAGACTAATACGGGTCCCAAATTGGGCGCCATATATAATGTTAAAAAGCAATATTTTTTGTTTTTTGTTGATTAACCTTGAAATAAAAAACTAATAACTAAACGTCATTGCACATCAATTGAAAGAAGAGAGGTGTTACGGGACATCAAGTTGGAATGATGCTGCCTTCTCTATACCATCCTATACCATACCAACCTAAATACCAACATAGGTTTTTTGCGACGTTGGAATAGGTTTCTTTCTTAATAATATACATACATTAATGACCTTTTAATATAATTAAATGACAAGAAATTATATTGTCATTTAAACCCGACTATGAATAAGTAATTGTATACTGTTATAAAAAACCATACAAAGAAGAAAGAGGTAGAGAGAAAGGGATAGAGAATCAGAGGTCACCTACAGCTTCTTTTTAAGTATATGATGATTTCCTTTTATACGCGATTATCTGCGACAAAGAATATTGCTCGAAAATCAAACAAAACTCGTTTTTTTTTTTTTATTTATAATTAATGTCATGCCCCAGTTTTATCTGTCGAACAACAAATTGGCTAATTAAAAAGCAAAATTATCATCATTTAACAAAGCGGTGTTGCGTAATCGTTATCAGCTTGAGTTGGGAAATGTTCAACAAATATAATTTCACGTGTTATTTTCTGATGTAGATTGATCTGTTTCTTTAAGGGTAATACCGTTCGGAATAATTCCCCATCGTTTCAAAGGGCTTATAAACTTTCACTCGCTGTTACGATAATCGTTTCATTTTTCGAAGCTACCGAACCGACTTACATACTCCCTTTTGGTACGTGTATCCTATAAATTATGTAATTATTAGTGTCAAAGTCGTATATCACATTCTGACATTTCGAGCTGGTGGTCTGCGGTGAGTTTCGAGTTTCTTGTTACAGAACGGCCCAACTGTTCTCAGTTTAAAGTTGACAGCCGATGAATGTCTCACAGCCGATTACAGATCTCGAAATTCACAGAGAACGAAAGAAATCTGTTTTTAAAACGTATAACTCATCACGCAAATAATCCACAGTTCGTCGAAAGCTGATCTTATCTTGAAAAACGTGCAGCGTACTGGAATACACAGCTCAAGATATGATTGGTCGTATATATGTCACATGACGACCTCCGTGGTCGAGTGATGTGTACACCGGTTTTCATGGGTACGCCACTCCGAGGTCCTGGGTTCGATTCTCAGCTGAGTCGATGTAGATTATCTTTAGTTTACTATGTCTTGGGTCTGGGTGTTTGTGGTACTGTCGTTACTTCTGATTTTCCATAACAAAAGTGCTTTAGCTACTTACATTGGGATCAGAGTAATGTATGAGATGTTGTCTCATATTTATAATTATAATAATTTATTTATGTTCATCTAGGTGTAGGTATCTTAATCATTAAAAAAAAACTTTTTTGTGACTGTTGTTTTATAAGTCGTTTTTTTTTTTTTAAATAAAAACAATTATATTACTTTGCCTTAACCAAAAGGATGTACAATTTGATACTGAGTTGACCCGGAGCAGTTTTTCCGCCTAAATGTCATTATTACTGGCATTGATTGATGGTTATATTTATCATTCTCGTACCGTTTCAACCAGACGTAATTATCGTTGGGAAATAATGGCCATTGTAGTCATTGGATACATTTAAACCCGTATGAAGTTTTATTATTCGGGCTACATCAAAAACGGTATTGAAATAATTTGTGTTAATTTCATTTTTCATTGTTAAATTCCCTGTTTCGTTATCAAACGAATAAGTGTATTTATTGTGATTGCTTTTATTTTGTTGCGTTCAAAGGGTAATTTTCATTTTATACGTAATTTGTAAGTACCAGTTGAAAAGTCAATATATGAAAGCTCCATATTAATTTCGAACAAATATACTCAACTCGCACATGGATGTTATACACATAGATGTGATATGAAATGTCTCGCGGGCACAAACGTGAGCTAACACACACATAGATATCTATGGAGTACTAGAGCTCACATACACAGGCACGAGTTAGAATAATAGCTAAAGTGTGTTGATGCGTTGCAGCGACTGTTCAAATACGTGTTCAAATCGTCAGAAATCAAATATCATTCTGCGATCTCTTCATTAATTCAAAGTCAGAAAAATACCGTCCATTACCTTCCATCTTTGAATTTTTACCGCAAATATAAATTCGTTTCAATAAGTTGAGCAAATTGACTCAAATTACAATTTCCTTGATTTGAAAGAATTAACGCTCGAATTGCTTCACCTAATTACAGTGTTTTTCAGAAGTGGAGCAAAGGTATGGAATTAATTTATCAAATATATATCTTTATAAAATTTGGTAATCTCGGTAAACCATTATTGTTTTTCCATTAAAATTTGTCAATATAAAACGCTTGTGTTATTTTTTTTTTATCGAAAATAATTTTATTAAAAATTGTAATTTTATATATACAAGAGCTGTTTCCACTATAAAATTCTATAAAATTATTCACTATATTCATGTCCTTAATTTGTCTTTATAATTCATCTCGTGCTCAGCGGTGAAGGAAAACATCGTGAGGAAACCTGCATGTGACAAATTTCATAGAAATTCTGCCATATGTGTATTCCACCAACCCGCATTAGAACAGCGTGGTGAAATATGTTCCAAACCTTCTCCTCAAAAGGGAGAGGAGGCCTTTAGCCCAGCAGTGGGAATTTACAGGCTGTTGTTGTTGTTTGTTATTGTTGTATTCACTATATGGCGCTGAAGCAGATCAACTTGGGTATTGTTTAACAGGTCTCAAATATTATTAGCAAAATAATAATTGTAATCATCGTAATACAATCGTTGCGAGCATATTTAAGTCTCAGAATTAATATTGTCCTCATAAAAACGCCAAATGGTGGCGAAAACAAAAATTGTATATGATATATTCCAAGCAGCAATTATTGTGAGTTCACTCAGGCTGCAACAAAACAAATCCACTCTGTCTGCTATCGCATAGAGAGTACATAACGTGCGCGTCAGTGGTGCTTCCTTGAGCAACTTGGTAAGCCCGGTGGACACCGCTAGCAACGACGGTCGATGTCTCCGCCACACATATCTATCTGGGGCGCACAGAGACACAGACTCAACTGGCTTAGGACATCAGCATTATAGACTACACCTCTCAAAACTAATTGAAATGATTCAAGAACTCCAGTCCACATTGAGAACGGTCATCATATAGATTTTAGTATTTAAACACAACATGAGCATCCAAAATCCTTACCATTATCCATTGCTCTGATCCTCAAACAAATCGGAAGTTAAACTATTTTGTCAATTTGATGGTCAGCTTAAGGCTACTTACAGTCTAATCCTGAGACAATTTGGAAAGCCTTGACATAGAATCATGTCAAACGACAATCACAGTTTCAACCTATTTGATCTCGAACTTTCGCTAGCGAATCCGTTAAGCCGATAATCCTTATCAGTATCCTTTAGGGCCGCGGTTAGCACGCTATCAATTGAACCGCCCTCTATAAATTGTACCCCAGTAAAATACCACTTTCAATCATGCCCTTAACTTTTGCGAAAACTTGTCGTTGGATACTCGATAATTTAGTTTGTTGTGATACTTTTACGATTTGTTTTGAAAAAAGAATTCTATTTGATACCTAATTGTACATCTGACGTGTGAGCACAAAACTATCGTTCGTAAGAATTCTTTAACTATATATATATATGTTAATAGAAAAACAAAACAATTACCTACTCATTTTAAAACCACATTAATTTCATTTATTATGTTCTTAACGTAAATACTTGACATCTTACAATTTTGAGTAATTTACAAACGTGTTATTTAAGAAGTAATAAGTCAAATAATGTTGTCTTCTTCTGGCAAATATTGTATCAATGATACCAAGAAAGAGGGAAAAAAGTGTTTATTAAAACACCTTCATTAAATTAAATCGAAATATACTTATTTCATTCAAGTAGACTTTTACAAGAACATTTGATCGTTATTTTACAACATTGTATTGAAAGCTGTATATTCGGAATGTACAGTCGGGGTTAAAAAAGGTTCGTCACCTTAAGATCTATTTTCGTGTGCTCAGTGTGAGCGATCTGCTTTACCGATCGAGAATGACATATTACGTCGCAATGGTTTGATGTTTAGATTCAAAAGGTACTAAAAGTTTAAGACTAGATAAAGGAATGAATTTTAAAACCGACGAAGGTTTTCTTACTCCCTTTGTACGTCTATAGAGAAAAATTGGTAAGAATCTTTGTTTGCTGTAAGAATAATTAACTATTTCTTACATAGTCAATGCGCCACTAACCAAGTTACACTGGCTGACTCACCCTTCAAACCGGAACATAACAATACTGAGTACTATTATTTGGCGGTAGAATAACTGATGAGTAGGTGGTACCTACCCAGACGGGCTTGCACAAAGCCCAACCACCAAGTGATATCTCAGTAGATACTCTTTCAAATACAATGTCGTGTCAGTCGAATACCTTTTAATTAATATCATATATTCTGCTTTTAAGTTAACTATGACTAGCTCTACTAGGGTTTCCTCATCATCATCATTGGTATAATCTTGTTTTGAGTACATGCTTTAACATTTGACCTTACACTATGAAACTCGAACATTTGAATATGTTTTAAAAAAAAATGCAATAACAAATGTTGAAAAAGTGTAACTACTGAGTTTCTTCCCGGTTCATCTCGATAGAATCTGCATTCCGAACCGGTGGTAGCTTCACTTAATTTATTAGGTAATAGACGATTCAAAAGTACATGTTGTTGTTTTATATATATAAAATAAATAAACAATCGAAGAGTCTTACAATATAAAAAATACAAACGCTATAGGAAAAAGATAAACTTTATCAACCGAAATTTTTTTTTGTTATTCCCGAAGTCATTTACAAAGAACAACAGCGACCTTTTCTCGTTTTCCTTATAATATCCGGATGCAGAGGGCAACAACGCCCGAACCGGTTCCATTCCGGTCCGGAAACATACAAAATTCCCGTACCCAGAGCGATAATTTCATTCGCATGATACAGAATATATATCGTGAATATCAAAACAGTTACAATAGTCATTTCAATACTGGAGCTTATTTGTAATTTATCATATAACCGATTTTAATGTTATTCGATTAGTTAATAACGATTATTCCAATGTAACAGCCTGTAAATTTCCCACTACTGAGCTAAAGCCTTTTAGAAGAAGCTAAATATTCCTCCACACCGCTCCAATGCAGGTTGTTGGATTCCCAAGTTACCGAACTTTGTTGAAATTACACACATGCAGGTTTCCTCACGATGTTTTCCTTCACCTTGAAGTAAATTATAAACACATCACAATTAAATGGTGGCCTGGGTTGGAATCTACAATAATCGGTTAAGATGAACGCGTTCCTACCACTGGGTGCATTATGCAAAATATTATTGACGTTATATTAATAGTGGCTATGTTGAATAAATGAATCGAGCGTTCATGCGCGGCCTAGCAATACGGAAGCGTCTGTGATGAGATCTGTACAACTACGACCAAACTCGAGCGACCAAGCGAGATAACTACCACAAAGAGATTCCACAATCACTCGGCTGCATTGGTGTACCATTTACAGATGGATGTCCATCGCGCTCGCTTTACCTTCACTTTGCTCGGACGCGTATTTGAGTCTATAAATATTCAATACCTAACACAAAGAAAAATGTCCTGTTGGTGATTTAAACGATCGATATACGATATACATAATTTGCATACATGTGTCTGTTAAGAAGAAGATTTCAAATTTTAACCCTAAATGTGTCCATAAAGGAATTTTATTTGTCTTCTTGGGTTTTGGGTTTTCTTGGCTTAAAAATCTCCGAATTTAAATTGTTATATTTGTGTTTTCTTGGTGGTATGGTAATATATATGTATGATTATGTAGTCCTCAACAATTGAGAGGCGATTTTACTATCATAATGAGGTCACTTGAAGGCTTTCTGAGATCAGACGTAGAATTAATTTTGCGTATTATTCAATAAAAGGCAGTCCAGGAGACTTCCTGATTCCGGGCTGTTACACCAAGCCTTTGACAAAAAATGCGATTACTTTATAGTGACATAAATAGAAGTATCAGGACATCAAGATGAAAACATGTTGTTTGAGCTTTTTTATGGTATAGGTTGGCGGACGAGCATATGGGCCACCTGATGGTAAGTGGTCACCATCACCCATACAATATAGCTGTGAGAAATATTAGCTATTCCTCACATCGTCAATGTGCCACCAACCTTGGGAAATAAGATGTTATGTCCCTTGTGCCTGTAGTTACATTGGCTCACTCACCCAAACCGGAACATAACAATACTGAGTACTGTTATTTGGCGGTAGAATAATTGATGAGTGGACGATACTTACCCAGACGGGATTGCACAAAACCGTACCACCAATTAAATTAGATAAGGATTAATGTTGTAGTTCTCGTAAGAAGTAAAAGATATATCTTAATTCCCAATATTAGTGACAATGTTACTACAGTTACCTATTCATATATTCTTACGTAAAATAAGATAATGGAATTATTTTTATATAATATAATTATCGGCCATACGTATAGTAAGTTTCTCTAGACTTTATTCAGTGAAATTTTGCATAAACTTTAAAAATGATTTAACGGTCAGGTTCTGAATTAATTAAACATCTCAGCTTGGAAACTTTTATTATTGCGCGAGCTTCTATCTTTTGCGTTTATCATTGCCCGTATTTTTTTTTCTTTCCACTATATTTCGCAATACTCTTTAAATGCAGTTAAGTATTTTTAGCTCCAACTAGTTTTTAAAATGTTATTCAAATGAGACTTTGATAAGAATATAATAGATGTAACTGTGCTTTATTAAGTTGCCTAAGGGTTGTTTCCTTTCGATTAATACGAAAAAATATTAACTTTGCTGAAACAATATCTTAAAAGTTACCACAGATGTACAAGTTGATAGTTAATCATTTGAAATGTTATCAATGTCATAAAAGTAAAGTAACAGCCTGTAAATTTCCCACTGCTGGGCTAAGGCCTCCTCTCCTATCGAGGAGAGAGTTTGGAACATATTCCAATGCGGGTTGGTGGAATGTACATGTGGCAGAATTTCGATGAAATTAGGCACATACAGGTTTCCTCACGATGTTTTCCTTCACCGCCGAGCACGAGATGAATTATAAACACAATTAAGCACAGGTATACAGTGGTGCTTGCCTGGGTTTGAACCCGAAATCATCGGTTAAGTCACACGCGTTCTAACCACTGGGCCATCTCAGCTCAATGGCATAAAGAAATCTAGAAAATTCAAAAGGGTAATTGAAATTTAAAACAGAAAATCAATAAACAATATCACTCACTACTGTTGTGTTCCGGTTTGAAGGGTGAGTGAGCTAGTGTAACTACAGGCACACATGGTTGGTGGCGCATTGGTGATGTAAGGAATGGTTAATATTTCTTATCGACGGTGGTATTCACTTAGCATTAGGTGGCCCATGTGGTTGTCCACCTAAATATGGAAAAAAATATAAAGTGTTTTTGAAATATTTTCACAACAGGATGTAGAAAAGTAATCTAATACATGAAAAGAAAAACTACAATAAGGAAAAATCTCCTGCATTTCATGAGCAGGGCCCAGGTGCTTGGGATGACCGATTAAGTTGATTCGGTATCTTGTCCGCTCTAAGCGGCATGGCGAAACTATCTTCTCCTTAAGTAGAGGCATTTGTCCAGTAGTGAAATATTTATGGGTTGTTAATACTCTGTCGTAACATAAATATACTACCTGGAAATGCGTCTTCAATTTAGTGAATTGCTAATATTACTTGAGTGCTGAGATGAACAGGATAGATTTTGATCGTTTATGTAAAGATTTTACGAATTTGGCCGATGCTACATCTAAGTTGTGTCGTACTATATTAGTTACAGTACATTACTTCAGTGAATATCGCAAATTATGTGCATATCTTTATTTGAGTTTATTTGGTGTTAAGTTGTCCATCGCCCGGCGTGATAACATCGTTAAATTAAAACCACTTATTAGACTACCAATGTATATTGATCCGCGAAATATAAGACGTTGTGTCGCCACAATTTCAAAAAGAACCCGACAATACAAAGTTTTGATGCTTAGCCATAAAACAAATGATGACCCAGACGGTATTGTTCTTTATTTGTAAACTTTTCCGCTCCGACCCTTAGCATTGTATTTCTGAAATAAAACGATGCCAATATCTCAGCGGATCTAGGATTCCACAATAGAACTATTTTCATAGTATCAGGGTCAGTCCATCAGGTCTTACCATCAACACGAATAAATGCAAGGTTCCTATAAAAGCAGGAACGTTGATATTTGCAAGAGCCTTTTCATATTACAACCTTAACTTTTCTTAGATCAGAGAGATCATTTTTGAATGTCAAGATTGTATGGGTCGATAGGGTCAGATACTGCTGAAGATATTTAACATACTTTAGAAAATAAGGTAACAATTCAGCTATTTTAATAGAGTTTTCAGATAGTTGCTTGGTATATATTGTTTGTATTTAAATATATATAAAAGTAAAGAGAAATTTCGACCATTACTATAGAATCTGATCCATGGTGTAATTCTGCAATTAATTTGGTTACCTCAATATTAAAAGCGATTTCAATGAAACTTTTCAATTACATGACGAGCGTGAATAAATGATTTCCTGTTTATAATTTTAGTTTACCATAAAATTTATTATGTTATAATTATTTGAATGAAATTGAAATAATTTTATTTTACTCCAATTTTTCGTTTAAAACAATACACTTTTCTCGTATTTCAAAAAGTAAAATGTTCGCTACGATTTCAAATGAAATCGCAAATTACAACGGAATTTATGATATTTTCCGGCTTCGTCCGTTTCACACGAGCTTTTGCTGTTAAATTAAATAAACAATTTATTTCTCTTAACCGACGTAACGTCATTTACAAAGAGGATTAGCTAGTTTTTATCTGACTAGATCAGAAATGAGGAGGACGGTGTATTTTTTGTATAATTATATTATTACTTTCTTAATTGGGTGTATGTATAGCTAAGAGAATTTTAAATAAAACGTTTTTTTTTTTATTTAATTATATATATTTAATTTATTTCTTATCACTAATATGTATTTTGTAAATAGTGGAGTAAGTAAATATAACTCGAAGGTTTTTGCAATGTATGTGTTACGTGTAAGAATATTGGAGTGTATGTTTGTAATATTAAAATTATCGTTTTTTATTAAATGTTTACGAAACGGTAAAAATGTCTGCCGTTTAAAAAAAATCTGCAATTTAAAAAAAAATCCGCAGACATTTTTAACTTTACCGTTTCGTAAATTCAAATCATTTATAAATAAAATACATTGATAAAAAGGCATATTATTCGATACAAGATTTTGTAGATGATAAAAAAGCTTGGAATTAATATACATATTGACTTCCAGGCAGGAAATTATTACATATATATATATATATAATTGCATTTAAGTAATATGATTGTATTTCTTAAATGTTGTAAAAAAAGGAGTAACTACTGAGTTTCTTGCCGGTTCTTTTCGGTAGAATCTACTTTCCGAACCGGTGGTAGCATCACTTAATTGTTAAATGACGATTCAAAAGTGCTCGTAAAAGCCCACTTGAATAAAGTTTATTTTGATTGATTGATTGTCTATGAATACACGGTACATATATCAAAATGTCATTCTTTACAATTTTTGTCTGTCCGTTTGTTCCGAACCGATTTTGACGAGACATTTATTGGCAGAAAATTGATGTTGTAAGAATAATTCAGGCAACAGCAATAACTGTTTGTCAAATTAAACACAGCTACTATATAGTTTTAGATTTATGGAAGAACTTTAAAATTAGTAACTTGGTTTAAAATATAAGCTAAGCAAGGCGGCAGGCAGGAGCTGGATGCGAGTAGCCAGAGAAAGACCACAGTGGCGTGCACTGGGAGAGGCCTATGTCCAGCAGTGGACAAATACGGACTGATGATGATGATGATGATGATGATGATGATGATGATGATGATGATGATGATAAGCGGCTCATTTATATAACTGTCTTAGAAATGAAAACCAGACATCGTAGACCTCAACCATCAGCATGCTTCACGATAATCAAATTTTGTGAATACCTGAAAATAATTGGTGTCGTTAAAAACTTTTTTCCTTTTTTTAATAACTTTTTTTTATCTTTATTTATTCCTCAAGTTTAATTTAAAATGAAAAAAATTCAAAGTTGAATTAAAACAACGTTCTATTTGCGACGCTCTGTCGAAACGATTTTGACGGAAAGAGGTTTAATTTGTTTTCTAATTAATGTAAAAAATCTCTAACTCTCTAAGCCTTTCTTATTGCGTGTGATAAAATATATCTTTCTTATATAATTGCTTGTAATATGTATAATTTGCAATGAATTGTTTAAATTTTTAAACATCGCGAAGATAATTAAGTTTTTATGAATGTTGCCAGAAGTTATTGAATACAAAATTACGTTATCAAAGCTAAAGCGTGCTAAGCATTTAATTGTATACTTCATATATAAAAAAAATCATTTCCAACATCTTTGTTTATTTTAAAATAAAATAAATTCTAAATATTATTTTAAATTTGCCATCTCGGTGAACTACCCAAACAAACCGACAAGAAGTTCAGTAGTGACACTATTCCGATTTATAAATAAAGTAGATAATTAAAATCAATCGAATTATTATTAATCTAGCACGGAAATTACCGAATATATGAGCAATAATTAATTATAATAATTGAGTAACACAGGCTTCTGTTGAAACAAAAGGTCGTACGTGAAAATAGGTCTTAAATATAGACCCAGTGGCGTAGATATTGTAGAGTCAGGTGGTGCAGTGCACCAGGTCCCCGGAGTTCAGGGGGCCCTCTAAATTAAACCTTAAGCTTCTGAAGCTAGAAAATCACGACCCTGCGTACAAGATTTCTTATTTGGTATCTATAATTTTAAGGAGTAATTATTAGTCAAAGAGGGATGGGAAAGAGGGGGTGAGGGCCCGATTCTTTTTCTATGCACCGGGGCCCTTCTTCATCTACCTAGACAACTGTATAGACCAGACGTTCCTTTTTTTATGAGATAGGTGGCAAACGAGCAGGAGGCTCATCTGATGGAAAGTGACTACCACCGCCCATGGACATCTGCAACACCAGGCTTGCAGGTGCGTTGCCGGCCTTTAAGAAAGGAGTACGCTCTTTTCTTGAAGGTTCCCATGTCGTATCGGTTCGGAAAAACCGCCAAGTGGTTATGCGAGGCAGAAAATGTCTAAGATATCGCGCTGTTGTGGATTATCCTTGATAATTTTTTCAATCATTTCCTCTTGTATAATACATATATACATTTAAATTTACTATCCATAGGTTAAATTGATATTTTAATACATTAGACTAATCGAGATCAAAACGGTAGTTAGTAATCTGTGTAATAAACATTAGCAATGCTTTGTTGATGCGTTAGATCATCTAACACTAAATTTGATAGTCAGTCGCCGTTATTACTATAGTTAAACAGGATAAATATCTGTTATAGCAATATCATCATTTGCTTGACGCTTTGACAAAAGGGTGTCAACAATGACGATTCCAAAATTTTGATTCGAAGAGATATAGTCTAGATAGTAAAATATTAATTACTTTTCATTGGCCTGATCCAGGTTTTAGTCTTCAAGACTTGTGCCCTTTTTCTAGTAGACCAATGACTTGAATGACTTTGCTAAACAGCGTGTTTGAGGCCAAATATAGCACTATGCATGAAAAAATTTTGCTATTTAAAATGTTATCTGTATAAAAAAGATATTGTTCTGAATAAAACTAGTTATTACGAATTTTAATCGCGTATATTAATTATTTTGGACATCCCGACGTTTCGAACACATTACAGCGTTCGTGGTCACGGCCGGTGTCAGCACGCACCTCAACAATCAAAAGCAAGAAGCGATACGAGTCACTTGATTGACCCATATTTCTAAAGTATTCTCGTGTTTTTTTTTTTTTTTTTGATAGATATATTGTAGTGTTTTCTTGGCTGACATCGACTTCAAATATAGCAATAATTATAACTACCCTATATAGTCGTAAATCGACTTTTAAGTAGTCTAATATTTTTTAATTTCATTTTACTTAAGAGGAATCTAAAAAATATGTTGGATACGCAATTATTTTTATTTCTTTTTGGTGCATATTTATTTGTTTTAAAATAGTGTTTTGTTTGAAGTCGGTTTTTCTTTTTTTTTATTTATTTTTTTTATTTTAAGTGAAGCTGATGTAGACTTACTATTTTTCTTAATATGGATAGATTAAGCGTGCCATTTATATGAGTCAGAAGCTACTTCGAGGTCAATTTCAAAAGAAACTTGCGAATAAAGCCAAAATAGACTTTCGTAAATGCGGCTATAGTACTCGAAAGAGCTGTATGGACCTCAGTAAAAAAACTTTGCACAAGAGCTAATATATGTCGTACATCATATGACATAACACCACATACACAAAATTTTATTAAAGAGAGTAAGAAATTCTGCCCCATATCGCTTCTAACTGTAAGCCTTTCAGGATTTCCATCACTACGTCGTATATAACAAAGTCGCTTTCTCTGTCCCTATGTCTTTAAAACTACGCAACGGATTTTGATGCGGTTTTTTTAATAGATAGTGTAATTCAAGGGAAAGGTTTGTGTGTATAATACATGAACAATATAGTAAAGAAACACTGATAATTTTAGAAGTTTGCAATGTGATGTCGTAAATAAACAAATTCTGTAGTATGTTTAGTATCAGTATTGCACCCGTGCGATGCCCTGGTGGGTCGCTATTTGATTATAATATTCGACTATGACAATTACATGAACATAACCACGTTACGTAAGGTGACGCAAATATCCAAGTAACCAATAAATAAAAAAGATCGCTAACGTGCTTCTCCGAATTGTTCCGTTCCCTTCCGTTCCGTTACTTTGTCAGGGATTCTATACTCAGAACCTTACCAAACTTTCACCAAACTACCTTTGAAGTATATTCTTTATAATAAAAAAATAATCATTAAAATTGGTTGTCGCTATTTTGAATTATTCACCTATTTATCGCACACATACATAATGCAAATTTAAGGCATATCGTTTTCATATGGATACTATCATCAAATCCGGATAAAATTAAAATGGGACCCAACGGGAAGCACTACCTTACAAACAAAAAAAAATTATCAAAATCGGTTCACCCAGTAAAAAGTTATGAGGTAACAAACATAACAAAAATATATATACAGACGAATTGATAGTCCCAACCTTTTTGAAGTCGGTTGATAAATATGAGACAACATCACATACATTACTCTGATCCCAATGTAAGTAGCTAAAGCACGTGTGTTATGGCAAATCAGAAGTAACCACAAACACCCAGGCCCGAGACAACATAGAAAACTAATTATAATCTACATCGGCTTGGCCAGCAATTGAATCGGCATGGCGTACCCATGAAAACCGGTGTACACACCACTCGGCCACGGAGGTCGTCGAGTGGTGTGTACACCGGCATATATATAATATATATACCAGCGAACAAAAGATTTTGAATAAGATATATATATTTCTTCCACAGCGCCATGTAGACTTTTTAAACCTTGTAATATCCATTTTATATAATTGTTAATTTTACTCCAGAAAATAATGTAATATAAATAATTTTTGTCATTGTTGATGCAATGGTATTTTATACATTCTTAATTTATATATTTTTTTATTTTATTAATTGGATATTGCATTATTGATATTATTTTTTTATTACTCATTGGATTTTATAAATTGATGTTATTATATTGTTAAATAAAATGTAAACTGAGGAATTATTACAATAATGTTTCGGTAGCTAAATAACGCATTGCAATTTTAGATATAAGTTTTTTTTTTTGTAAATTTACTCGTTTCATATATTTTTATTTCTTATTTCTCTATATGGATGTACAATTACTTAAAGTCGTGATTTAAATAATAAAATAACAAACGATATGAAACAGATACAATTTTAAAACAAAACAAATCAAAATGACGTACGCTGATCGCTTAGACAATGGCCATCAATCAAACTCTCTGTATAGCGACAGTCATACGTTTTACTTTATCCTGCCATCCGTCATATTCAAACACGATTGACTGCGGGGCTTTTTGAAATATCCATACTTATAAAAAAAAACGCAAAACAAATCCGTTTTTAAAAATAGAACGATTAAATTAGCTCAGTCGATCACGTGAATCCTAATCGATTATTGGGGATGAAATCCCTGAATCGATTTGTACTTTTTTTTTTTTAATAATACGTTAGAGGACAAGAGAAAATATTTTGTGGGCAATATGACAGATCAAAATCCCTAACCTGAATTAGAACGTCGTGGAGGCATATACTAAAAACTATTTCCTAAAAAATAAGGCTTAGCCCAAACATCTCATTGCGATTGCATGACATCTTAATGCTATATTTTTTTTAATTCTGATAATTATCACTCAACAATATGTGACATAGATAAAAGGCCCGTTAAACCTTAAAAATAATCAAATTTTTTTAGTGGTAGTAGGGCTTTGTGCAAGCCAGTCTGAGTAGGTACCACCCACTCATCAGTTATTCCACAGCCAAACAACAGTACTCAGTATTGTTGTGATCCGGTTTGAAGGGTGAGTGAGCCAGTGTAACTACAGGCACAAGGGGCATAATATCTTAGTGCCCAAGATTAGTGGCGCATTGACGACTTAAGGAATAGTTAACATTTCTTACAGCAATATTGTGTATGGGTAATGGTGACCACTTTCCATCAGGTGGCTCAAATGCTCGTCCGCCAACCTATACCATAAAAATATGATATAATTATTATATCATCGGACTTATTCAACCTCAAACGAAAACACGGCAATACGTAGTATATCAATTTTACCAAACTAGATGATACTCCACAAAGCCCTACCACAGACTAAAAATAATATAAACAATACTCTGTGGTATGTAATGGGATGTCACTGTTATCTGGACTTACAAGAATTTGCATTGCAAATACTTGGAATTATACTTACAGCTCCACTTTACGGGTAGTTCTAAGTTATACGTATTTTATTTACATAAATCAACCAGTATTGTCTGCTCACAGACCTGTGCCAGCTCGGTACTCGTTCCGAGGAATATTTATGAAATAATCCCTCTTGCGTTCATAATAAGTTGCATTTATTAATGGAATTAATTATACTTTTCCATTTTTGCCAGACTGTACTTGATGTCTTATTGTATGATATTCATTAATAGATGTCGTATCCATTGTGAAATGCTTTTTAGCTGTTTGTGTTTTCTTTTCATAATAGACCAGGAAATAGATAAAATTATCCGATAAAACTACTACTACTACTTTACTAATAATATCAGCCTATTTTGTACATTCATGTATTTTAAAAATGGAATAATGTCGATAATTGTGACTAAGTAGACTTGAATCAGAAAGACATTTTGGTATTTCGACTTTTTTACAACTTTTTTTTTTTAATTTAAACTTTATTTCTATAATCTATATCAATAAATGACTTGGCGTTTTTTTTCTCTACCGTTTTTCGCCTTTTAAACAAAACACAACTGATACCAGTAGATGTAGCGCATTTCGGAGGTTTAAAATCATTACACGAAGCATACAAGGTCTGCCGATGGTTTTGCTGGTTATAATATAATGTACTTTTAAGTAGTAAGTAAGGTTCGTAATATTACTTTTTGTAGAACAATAGATAGGAAGACTCTAAACCGACCTAGGTGCCTTACATTCTGAAATAATATTAAGTATATGCGTACATAACGCGAGACATTTTTGTTTTATCAAAATGTATTGTTGGTATTTAACTATCTAAAAATAATTAAGAAAAGCCAATTAAGGACCTACAAATTTGCCACATCAGGGCAAAGAAACCCGTCCTTGCAAAGATGGTAAGGAGAAGTTTTAAAAATAAAATTTGATTGTTCTCGTAGGTTTGTTACATGTCACGGCAAACCTCATAATGACTGACTATAGAGCGTGGTGAGCCCAGGGGCATTATGAGTGTGAGGTAAGTGCCCCTGCCTAAAACTTTCTTCCCGCGCCATAAGCCCGGGGCTTCGAGAGTTCTCTGTATCTCAGGAACCCTCGATTCATGTGCAGGAAAGGCATAAACGTATATTTAAATGTTCTCTTTATTAGCTGAACGTGATGACAGGAACAATTCTTAAAACTAACTCCCTGATAAATGAACCTAAAACTAAAATACTAGAATTGCAATTTTCTTTTCTAATACCTACTAAGTCTTTTATTATATAATTAAGTGGAACATTACGTCAGTGTGAGAGAAGAATGGAGGAGGCAGTGTGAAAACAATTGTCTCAATTCCAAGAGAATTCTCAATATCTAATCTTAGATTGTTGCATTACAAGCTAGTGCTTGTGAGACAGTGAGGCATTACTGTGACAATCGAATCTGAGATATATTAAGGGCGAGTGCTCCTGACGAGTACTGCCCTTAGGATTCACATATTCATAGGATATATAACTACTGTGTCATACTGTTATATTTTACCAGTAACTTGCCCCGGCTTCGCGCTGATGCAATAGTACAGAATCTCTTTATACACAAAGTTCATAGCTTTTTGTCATTAGACAATACAAACCGCTATGTCCCTGCTCTTTAAATCGAAACTATTCTTTTAAATTTCTTGCTGGGAAGGCCATATCAAACAAACAACAACAACATCAGCCTGTAAATTTCTCACTGCTGGGTCAATGACTCCTCTCCCTTTGAGCCTTATCAATCTATATGCAATTCACAATTTATTTAAGGTACTTAAGTGGATTAAGATGAATACTATATTGACAACCTCCGTGGTCGAGTGGTGTGTACACCGGTTTTCATGGGTACGCCACTCCGAGGTCCCGGGTTCGATTCCCGGCCGAGTCGATGTAGATTACCATTAGTTTTCTAAGTTGTCTTAGGTCTGGATGTTTGTGGTACCGTCGTTACTTCTGATTTCTCAAAACACAAGTGCTTTAGCTACTTACATTGGGATCAGAGTAATGTATGTGATGTTGTCTCATATTGTTTAAAATATCGTATGAGAGGCTATCCGGCGCTTAAGGTACCGGAATACCAGGGAATGCATGGGCCTCCAAGAGGCACACTTCATCAGGATGTGAAGCGCCATGTTCAAACGCGCCGCACTTGTAGCAGGCGGGCGTAATTTCCCGCCTCACTATCTCATGCAAGTTACCAATCGCAACAGCCATGTCCGGTTGGCATCTTTGTCAGTCCGAATATGAGCATGCAGCATAGACCGTTCCACCATCAACTCAATTAAGGGCCGATCGCCTCCACTATCGCCAGGCCAGATTAAGTAACCCAGGTCCGCCATTCATCTGCAAATAGTCCTTCTTCTATCAGCAATTAAGGGCTCATTACGCCGTTGATATAATTTTATGGTTGGTTTAAGTTATTACAATTGTTTATGTAATAACGTAATCTACTTTATTGTATAAGTGCATTCTGTTAAAACCTCATTTATTATTTACATGCCCGCTACACTTAATGCGTTTTTGGGATAAAATAATTTGTTATTTCGTATTTATATATATTCCTTAATATGTCAACTATTTAACGTTTTAAAGGCACGTTTTAGTTTCGAAATACACTGAAATATTTCGGATGCATTTTTAGAAGCATTGCAAAATTTGGAGCATCCTGAAGAAATTCCATACCGAAATTCTTTGACTAACGTCGCTTAAGTTTTAAAGTTTTTGGTGCTGGCTTAAAAGGAATCGAATATCTTTATATTTTGTATGAGTAAAGTTTAAATCAGTAGGTAATTTCCATTGTGTATTGTTCACAGGTATCATCATTATCATCATCATCATTAGCATTATGTAGTATAAAAAAGTCACCTTCCGCTATCAGTCTCTATCTATGCTTACCTTTAAAATTACGCAATGGATTTTGCGGATTTGATGCGGTTTTTTTAATGAATAGAGTGATTCGAGGTGAAGGTTTTTGTACCTATATAATAAATGGATAATATTTTTTTATTTTTATGGAAAAGGTTGGTGGACTAGCATATGGTCCACCTGATGGCAAGTGGTCACCATCGCCCATAGACTATGATGCTGTAAGAAATATAAACTATTCCGTACATCCGTCACTTCACGTCCATACGTCACTCCGCCATCAACCTTGGAAGAACTACGATGCTATGTCACCAACTAAGATGTTATGTCCCTTCTGCCTGTAGTTACACTGGCTCACTCACCCTTCAAACCGGAACACAACAAAACTGAGTACTGTTGTTTGACGGTAGAATAACTAATAAGTGGGTGGTACCTACCCAGACGGGCTTGCACAAAGCCCTACCACCTAGCAATGAAACGCTGACAATTTTAGAAGTTTCTAATATGTTACCGTAAATAAACAAATTCTGTAGAATATTTAGTATCAGCATTGCTCCCGTGCAAGAGAGGAGATGGCACAGTAGTTAGAATTTCATATAAATTCTACTATTCCACCAACCCGCATTAAAACAGCGTGATGGAATATGTTCCAAACTTCCTCCTCAAGGAGGCCTTAGGCCAGTAGTGGGAAATTTACAGGCTGTTGTTGTTGTTGCCGCATTCGTGCGATGCCGTTACGAGTCGCTAGTATATGCATAAATTAACCGTCACTTACATAAGCAAAATCTATTATTATATAAATATTCATTCATTAATTATTGTTATTGTTTTTAGAAATTCTGAATAAATTGATTTATATTTAACCTTATTTATTTATAAGCATAACTGAATATTTTATAAACCTTCGATATTTATCAAATATAAACTTTTTGTTTTTTTTTACCCTGCAGCATTTTTATGCGATATTTTACTGAACTAAATAAATGTGTATGAAAGCACATCAAATGTTTATACAACATTGACATATTCACAGTCCATCTAAAAAGGGCACTACTGCCAAAATCATTTATGCAAATATGACACTTATAGCTTGAAGATGAAGTGTCTGTATCACTTGGACATTTACATTCACATCATTTTCACAAAATACGAGCTTGATTTGAACAACCATGCTCTCGGGAATGTATGTAGTACTACACAGCTTAGATGTAGCATCGGTAAATTCATTAAAACCGATTACTGACGATTTATAAAACCAATAGAAATAGCTCCCTATCGCGTCCTTCGACGCTATACGACGCTGTAGATTCTCGCAAATGCATGTAAATCGACGAATATATAAGGTCATATGATAGTATAAGTTTTACGTTCGTGTAAAGATCATATTAACATAAGAAATAAATGTTGATAATTTATGATAGCGTACTTAATTCGGGTGTGTTCGGTTTAACGAATTTTGCCGATGCTACAACTAAGTTGTGTCGTACTATACGACATTTTGGTTCTAATCATTTCAGAACTATGTGTAAAACATTAAATTATAAGTTGTCTAAACTGATATTACATTGGCTAAAGTTTTTTAATGTTAATAATATACTATAATCTTTTATTTATTAGCATACCTACCAGTTTGTATATAATATTAACTTTAAAGTTTGTACAGATTTAAAATTGGAAAAATATTTTAATAGCACTTAGGATTATGTAAAATGTCTTGGATATACGACACCAAATTTTTATACAAGTCATAGAACTGTTGTACCAATAGTAGGCTTAGTAGTACTAGATAAAATACGAGTAAGTACAAGATTTATTGGTGAGAAATTTAGTTCTGAAGAAAAGCCGACCATTTTAAGTTGGTACGATAAATCGAACGTAGGTACATCTCCGGTATTAATACTCGCCCATTTGGAAATACTATTTCACGAGTGCTTTCCTGTTATTTTGATAAGATAAGCGCTTGTCGGATATACCTACTGCCTGAAATTTCAACATCCGTGTCTATTAATTTCGACAGTTTCGGTTTACGCGATACACCGCATGTCTGGCGTTGATTTAACATAAGGGTATATTTACGTTTATCAAAACTTATTTGTTTTAATGGTTTTTCGTTGTGACATTTCAAATAACGTAACTGTAGATATACAGGAAAGAGATTATAAAACCTGGAAATTAATAATATTAGACATTGTCAATAATGTTTCTCGAATTTGTAAGGCGACTATAAGAGTGTGTGAAGTTACATTTCGTATTAATGTGTGTGTCAAGGTGTGCGTGCGTGTTTTTAATACAAAAATGAAATAAATCAATGAGCTTCATAATATACTTACATAAAACTATTTCTCAAAGATCTGGCAATTAGTGTAAAAACTGCATTATCAGTCCCTTTGAAATATGACAATGCCAAATAATAACATTTACCATAACATGAACCAAAGACTACTCTTTGACAAACAAAGAAATCTCATATTTCCGAACGACGTAACTCAGCTATTTCCCGCCAAGACACGCAAGTTAATATGTCATGTGTTTATCTACAGATTATAAATGATTCGAAGTAAACAGCGGTAAATCTCCAGACCCTGCTTTTATTTGTCAACGCTTATCCCAAGTTCCTGACTGATGACGTCTCATTAGTGGGGACTCCTTCGTAGGGCCATTGAGGGCAGGCTTCCTTGAAGAGCATTTGTCCAGAGCATGTGATAAATGGCCGGTCAGTGTTATTAGTCAGTGATGTTAAGTAGACGAAGGGCAAAATTAGGACGGCCATTTCAAGATGTAGGTAATTGATTTCAGACTATCTATACTAATATTAAAGAGGTAGATTTTATTTGTGTGTACATAGAAAGTAGTCGTCTCTGTAAAATAACATACTGATTTAAAGCTACGTTATTCTTGGGTATAGGCTTTAAATTAGTAGTGGTAGCTTAGCACTTAATATAGTTGTTTAATGACGATTTAAAAGTGCTTGTAAAAGCCTACTTCAATAAAGTATAATTTAATTTGATTTGATTATATTTAAATCATATCATTTTCATTATTAATATAAATTATACACGCTTGCGAAAATGGGAACAGGCTAGTTTAATTATAAAGGATTAACGTTAAAAATAAATTAATGTAAATTTTTAATACATTTTCAGTACGACCAATTATTTTAAAAAAGTAAATATAAATTAAATTTTTCGTAATAGCTTTCGGTACATATACCGGTATACTTTGTTTGTATTCAAGATTTCATATATGAGTTAGTCATAAAACAATTTGTAATATGGGGTTATTTTTTTTTAATTTAAATAAACTAACTGTACATATCTTATAGCTTTTATTTCCTTAGAATTAAGTGAAGAGTCTATAAAGCCGCGGCTACATACCTTCTATCAAATATATTTAGGCTTCTCATTGAGTGTTCTCAAATTAGTATAATTTTCTTAAGTGTCGTGACTTTCCAACGTTATGAACGAAGGGATATTTAATTATTTTATTAATTATAGCAATACGTATGGGTGTATACTTGGAAATAATTAGCGTAGACACATGGAATATAACATCTTAGCTTCCTTGGCTTCTGATGATGGCATACTGGTGATACGTAAGAATGGTTACGATTTTTTTATAAGAGGTGGTCACTTACTTTATCAGTATCATAAAAAATAAATGATTTCATTTATTTGGCGGAAGGGTATTTCACTTCTAACAAGCACCGAATATCATAGGAACGTTTTTAATTTAAAATATAAAACAAAAATATCAATAACAATATTAATTACAGATTATACAGAAATTGACGCACGAATAAGTATGACACATTTTCATTTGAATAAAAAAAATGTTAGTGGTTATATTTGTAAATGATTAGGCTTAATAATAAAAACGAAAGAATTTTAAAGTGAGTTTCTTTAAATAAAAAACATTTTACTAATCAGCACTTTATTTTGCACTTTGGTCCTATTAAAACCCACAATGAATATTCCACAGACAATAAATTCATAGATTATAAAAATGATTAACACAACAACAATAGCTCACTAGCGCCTTATTAAATAATAAAACATTCTATTAGGGATGATTTAGATTTCTTATACATATCTAAAAAATATTTACCAGAATTTACTTACATTTCCTACTCATAGAAAAGGCTCATTTTTGTATTTAATTATTACACTAATTTTGTGAGTGACAGCTAATTTATTTTAATTCAAAGATCTAGAATGGACTATTTGTAATAAATAATAAACGATTTTGAACTTTAAAGTATTAGGCATAAGATAAAAAATCGTTGCGACTTATGTAAATTCTATCCCAATGCAGTTTGGACTTTATGGGCGCATAATCTCAAAGATATTGAACCTAGTTTCGTCTGTCTAGAATCGAAAACCCTGCATCGTTATCGACTGTCAGAATTCTGATGACACGTCAATATAGGCTAGGCCATCTAGGTTGATACTGGGCGAGAATAATTGCCATTTCAGGACTTTTTGATGGATCATTTTCTCGATTCGAGACTGGATAGACGAACTATAATGAAGCGTCCCCAGTTATAAGTAAAATCATTATTATTTATATGATATTTTGTTATAGAAAATGAGTATTCGGAAGAATAAAATTTATAATTTGACACAAATTCTCTTTTAAGTTAAAATTTTTAGTAGCGTCAACTTATATGTATCAAATGGCTAAAATTCATAAATCGCAACTTCGATAAACACTCGAGTCCATACTATATCTGTGCACATTTTAAAATATATATATATGTACAAAAGCAGACTTTATAAAATATCACATCGCACATAAAGGTTGGCATTTTATTGTAATCTTCAAAATAAATTAATGATATGACAAATGTACTTATTTAAATGATTTATTTTATGGGTGTACGTTATTGATGATGTTATCTGGTGGGCGTTTCCACAAGCCCATAACGGGTTCTTCTACTGGTAGGAGCACAAGAAATAAAATTACATTTTAACTACCACGGGGATAATTATATTTTCATTATTAGTCATCCGAGGCTTCGCTCGATACTAGGCTATTGGTTTTCATTTATCATACAAAAGTAAAGTAAAATAAAAGCCTGGTAAATTTCCCAGTGCTGGGCTAAGGCCTCCTCTCCCATTAATGTTCCAATGCGAGTTGGTGGAATGCACATATGGCTGAATTTCGATGAAATTAGACACATGCCGGTTTCCTCACGATGCATTCTTTCACCGCCGAGCAAGAGGTGAATTATGAACTCAAATTAAGCACATATATAAAGTGGTGCTTGCCTGGGTTTGAACCCGAAATCATCGGTTAAGATGCTTTACGCAAACCATCTCAGCTCTATCTGTATCTATCGCTTCTCGACCTTTTGGCTAAGATCAAAGTGTCAGGCAAAAAAGTAGCCTATGCCCTTTCTTGGAGTACAAGCATCATACCAAATTTCTTTCAATTCAGTTCAGCGATTTGGTCGTGAAAAAGCGACAGGCAGACAGAGTTACTTTCACATTTATAAGTTAAGATAGAAGACCTACTATATGACCTATGGAAGGACTGGTGGCGGAAGGCAGACAATCGAGAGCTTTGGCGTACTTTAGACGAGGCCAATGTCCAGAAGTGGATAGTGATTGGGTAACGATTACTATTTGACTTTGTAACTGCCTTACATTTGTTTATAACAAAAAAATATATTAATGTCTTTGATAATTCAAAACAGTGGATGGAACCGATTTAGAGGATCCCTTCCGGTCGCCCATCCGGGACTGTAACCCCGAGGCTTTCATAGGAGATGGGTCACCACAATAGATTTCTAAAATAAATAACATCCAAATTCCGACGTCTAACTATATTGAATGCAGTATATCTTTTGTTTATGATTTAAAAGAACTCAGTAAGCCGAGATGGCCCAGTAGTAAGAACGCGTGCATTTTAACCGATGATTGCGGGTTCAAACCCAAGCAAGCACCACAGAATATTCATGTGCTTAATTTGTATTTATCATCATCTCGTGTTCGGCGGTAAAGGAAAACATCGTGAAACCTGCATTCGTCTAATTTCATAGAAATTTTGCCACATGTGCATTCCACCAACCCGCGTATGGAACAGAGTGGTGAAATATGTTCCAAACAAAGAGAGAGGATGCCTTAGCCCAGCAGTGGGAAAGTTACAGGCTGTTGTTGTTGTAGTTTATTCTGCAGAAAATTATAGAAACACACGAGTGAAAATTATAGTTTAATTTATTTAGAAAATAATACACTTCATTTCTTTGTTGCCTGAGAGAGCCTAGAGACCTCTAAATTCGGCCCTGGAGCCTTTTCCGTCAATTATTTATCATTCACAGATATCTTTGTGGATGCTTGCCGGAAACGAATACTTTACCTTAACATTTGCATTAATTTCGATATCAGAGTTATGTGACTATTTCTCAAAATTTTATTTTTATCACGACAAGGCTATTATTAATGAAATTTTGGTTGATTTTCTTTGAAATTTTGGGAGTCTAGTCTCTGAAGAACTAGTAGAAGAACCCAGAAGGATTATGTGGAAACGAGGTATTTGGTCATATTTTATTTAAAACACATTTTATTTGAAAATTCGTCGTTATTAAATCATGTACTTAATTTGTAAATAAGAAATAAGATTCTTCCATACAGCCAACCTGTTAAATATGTACAGCGTTATATACTAAATAGAACAGGAATAGTCATAACACGAAGATTCTTCTTGCTGTCTTCTTTCATCATTTGATATGCGGATATTAGAAGATGAGCCAGTGGACTCCCAGAGGCCGGGCGTTTCAATGATCTATAATAAGTTAATTGAATCATTGCTTTTTCACACATAGGCACACACGCACACATAAAAAGTCACGCCTAACCACAAGCATACACATACTACGTATGACTATGCGCATATGTGTGCGTACCAGTTTATATTATACCTAAATAATTGGAAAAATATCTTGTATAATTGGGTTACTAAACATAATGATGACTAGTTTAAAAGGGGTTAAGAGTTAGATAACCTATGTCCCTATTTATATGTTAGACCACATATTGCAAAATTTCGCGATAATCGGTTCAAAAGTTAAGACGCGAAAGTGTTACAAACATACATACATTGAATGTAATCTTGTATCTTACCTTTTGTACTAACTCCTCGAAGGCCAAATTGATTCCCTCTTGAGTTTTCGCACTGCTCTCTATAAAGAGCATTCTATGTTTCTGCGCGAACGCTTGACCAGCTTCTCTGGATACTGCGCGTGGCTACAAACAGTCTTAATGTTAACCAAACTTAAAAAAGGCCACTAATAAGCCTTTCCATTCACGAAGGTTTAAGACATCATATTACGATAGGCAGCTTAGTATTTACTACAGGAAAAAGAAACAGAACTCCACTGAAAGAAAATTATACAGTACAAAGGCAACTTATCATTGATATGGTATAAATGTTGTCTTAAATTTAAAAAAAAAAAAAAAATAACAAAAAAAAAAAATAAAAATAAAAAAAAAAAAAAATAATTAATATACGCGATTCATCCGTTATAATTAGTTTTATTTAAATGGTATAAATGTCATATTATAAGAATGCGAAGTAGGGATCTGGATGGTTATCTGCGACGATTTGAAGCCTGTAGATACAAATAAAACAGGTTGTCCCAGATACGAGAGACATCCTAGAAACCCAAAAAAGAATGATGGCCTGTGCGAAAAGGAAGACTGTGGAGATTACCTACACAAGGTCATATCAGGTCTGGTCTACTAAGACCTATTACACACTACAAGAAAATAGAGAAACAATAAATAAAAATTTTAACAAAAAGAAAAACCGACTTCAAACGAAACACTATTTTAAAACAAATGAATATGCACGAAAAAGTAATAAAAATAATTGCGTATTTAACATATTTTTTAGAGTCTTCCTAAGTTAAATGAAATGAAAAATATTAGACTACTTAAAAGTCGATTAACGATTATATCATGTAGTTATAATTATTGTTATATTTGGAGCCGGTGTCAGCCACGGTGCCCTTGCCCCAACAATCAAAAGAAAGAAGCGATACGAGCTCCTTGATTGATCCAGTATATTATTGTGTAAAAGGTAATTTGTTAAAAAACATATTTGTTAAAGTATTCTCGTATTGTTTTTTGATAGATATACTGTAGGGTTTTATTGGCTGACACCGACTCCAAATATAACAATAATTATAACTACATGATATAATCGTTAATCGACTTTTAAGTAGTCTAATATTTTTCATTTCATTTAACTTAGGAAGACTCTAAAAAATATGTTAAATACGCAATTATTTTTATTACTTTTTCGTGCATATTCATTTGTTTTAAAATAGTGTTTCGTTTGAAGTCGGTTTTTCTTTTTGTTAAAATTTTTATTTATTTTTTGATTTTAAGTGAAGCTGATGTTGACTAACTAATTTTTTTTAATATGGATAGATTAAGCGTTCCGTTTATATGAGTCAGAAACTAATTCGAGGACAATTTGAAAGGAAACTTGCGAATAAAGCAAAAATAGACTTTCGAAAATGCGGATTTAATACGTCACGCGGCGTAAACTACAAGGATCCCTCGAAAGAGCTGTAATCGAACTCAGCAAAAAAACTTTGAAAAAGACCAACTATATTTCGTACATCATATGACATCACATCACATACACAAAATTTGATTAAAGATAGTAAGAAATTCTGCCCCATATCGCACCCTAAATGCGAGCCGTATAGGAGTTCCATCACTACATAGTATAAAACAAAGTCGCTTTTTCTGTCCCTATATCTTTAAATCTACGCAACGGATTTTGATGCGGTTTTTTTTAAAAGATAGTGTGATTCAAGGGGAAGGTTTGTGTATATTAATACATGAACAATATAGTAAAGAAACACTGATAATTTTAGAAGTTTGCGATGTGATGTCGTAAATAAACAAATTTTGTAGTATATTTAGTATCAGTATTGCACCCGTGCGAAGCCGGGGTGGGTAGCTAGTTGATTATAATATTCGATTATGATAATTACATAAACATAACCACATTACGGAAGGTGACTCAAATATCCAAATAACCTATAAATAAAAGATTCGACTGAGTATCGCTAACGTGCTCCTCAGAATTGTTCCGTTCCCTTCCGTTCCGTTACTTTGTCATGGATCCTGTGCTCAGAACCTTACCAAACTTTCACCAAATTACCCTTGAAGTATATATTTTATAATAAAAAAGAATTATCAAAATTGGTTAACGTGATTTTCAGTTATTCGCCTATTTGTCGCGCATATACATAATGCAAATTTAAGACTTATGTCGTTTTCATACGGATACCATCATCGGAAAAAAATAAAAAATAAATGGGACCCCACGGGAAGCACTACCTTTCAAACAAAAAAAAAAATTATCAAAATCGGTCCACCCAGTGAAAAGTTATGAGGTAACAAACATAAAAAAAAAAAAAAAAAAAAAAAAATACAGACGAATTGATAACCTCCTCCTTTTGGAAGTCGGTTGAAAATTGCACTCACTGAACAAAATAGCTTAAAATAAAAAATACACCAGAGATTTGAACGAAAATTCCTAGAAAATTTGAAAGAGTAAATAAAAATGTAACATACCTTGTCAATTTTATTGCCAACAACTAAACAAACAATGTTTTTCTTCGTGGAATACACTTGTAACTCTTCGACCCATTCATTCAACTTTTGTAGTGTTTTTGGTTCTGACACATCATATACTAAAATAGCTCCATGTGCGTCTCTAGAACAAAATACTTCCATTAAATCCCAATCCCAAAAAAAAATACACTATCAATTTTGACCAATCAACTCACAGAAGTTCTAATAGAAGTTGTTAAGATTTAATATTAAAAAGAAAAAAAACCAATGTAAGGTATTAAAATAAAATGTTTGATTCTTGTTAAAAATAAAAGCTTTGCTTTATCTATCACTATTAAAATAATAACCCGCATTTACATGACCGTTACAGCTAGAGTACCCTAACCCAGCTTTAAGGTCTTAGGTATTGATCAAAAGAATATGCTTTGGTGGACAATTGTTATTTAAAACTTAACTTAATATTGGGCCTGGGCCTAATGTACCCATAATATGATCATAAAAGGGTGTATCACCGCAGATGATATTTAAACCCAGTACTACTATTCAACTGAAAAATGTTGCTGACATTCTATCTATCACTCCATTTGCTCATCATTTCTTCAATGGCTATTTTAACTATGAATAATGACTTAATATCAATAATTCATAAAAATTAATAATTGATTCGAAATTTCTAATTACCTGTAGAAACTGTTTGTTAATGTTCTATAACGCTCCTGTCCAGCTGTGTCCCAGATGCCAAGTTTGACCTTCAAACCATTGACGTCCATAACCTTACATTTGTAGTCAACTCCTATCGTTGCTGGGAATGATGCATTGTAGTCACCAGTTGTAAATGCCAGAATTATACTAAAATCAAAAATCGGAATTCAAGAACTTCCTTCCAATATTTTAACTTAGAAACTATTATGTTCGTAGGAACGAAGCATGAGCTTGTAATTAACCATGTAATTCCGAATATAGCTTCATTGTGTCACACTATTTTTTAACACACCCACTTAATTCACTTAATTATTTAACAAAGTAAAAAAGTACCCTACCTTTTATAATTATAACATTATACTCAATATTATACATAACAGAAACAAACGAAGAAATTGATACAAAAAGAAATTGTATTATTTGATACTCTCGTAACATATCTACATTGTAGGAATTCTGTCATCAATATATCCTTTACATATGTTGTGATGATGATGATACCATAATATGTACTCTTTGTGGTTTCCTCTGCATTAAACATAACTAGCATGTGATCCATTGACTTGGCACAATTTATTGTAGTTCATAACCATTTTCAAGAAATGCTTCATATTATTTGGTTCATATAGTCTGTTATTTAAAAAACTCTACATAATTTAGAAGATTTTATGAAATTATTATTTAAGTTTATCACAAGAACAGAACTTGATTAATTCTTACCAATATAAAAATGATAATAATATAATTTTAATACACAATTTATCAAAATTATATTATATTCATTTTCATATATTTTTGAAAAAAAATTAATTTTATAATTACTATTTTTAATTAAATTCTTAGCTTTATGTAACAATAGGAAAACCTGTAGGTACATAATATTTGTATATGACAACATGAATTGCATTAATGTACACAAAAAATTGAGACATATTATTATTGAATAATAAAAAATATTTTGCTTAGAATTATACTTAAAGAGAATACCTAACTGTAATTTAAGGTTAATTGTTTTTTTCTTCTGTGATTAAACCTAATATTGAATAATAGCCAACAAATAAAGTTAAATTAAACAAAGTTATTATAAAAAGAGATAGTTTTGCAACCAGTTATATTTAGCAAAATCTGTTGCCATGCCTCTCGTGCCTTCCATTTATCAGTTTACTTTAAATTTCAAATCTGTAAATCTATCACTTTCCATTCAAAACTTGTACGAGTCAATATAAATTACAATAGTCAAATTTTGTTGCTAAAAATACAGAGGCTTCATTAACCTTGCAAAATTAAGTCAAGGTTTGTTTGTGAAACTACAATGAATTAATTTAAATGATACGGTAGCAATATTTTTAAAAATACTATAAAATTACAAATTATATTAATGATAAAAATATGTTATATCTACTATCATATCCTCATTCAGTAATTGTATATTAATTTATCTTCCCAAAACATTCCAACCAATCCTCGGTATAAATGATATTTGTAAGCCTACAATAGTTATTAATAGAAATATTATAAACACCATCTATAAACAGCAATGTAAATTGTTAACTAAGGTAGACATTTACCAAAGCTAGGTATTAAAACTACACAAATAAAAATAATTTTAAAACCATTGGTTCTATAAATATATAACAATATCTCCTAAGTGATCTTATGATTACAAGGTTGCCAGGAAGAGATCACTAATTTAGCGATAAGGCCACCTGTTGCATTCATACAACTTTTGTTTAATTGTTTTGTATAATTTATTTTAAGTGTAGGTGCAATAAAGTATAAATAAGTAAATATCAAGGGTAATATAAAGTTAGACAAAATAGTAACAATAAATTAAATCAAATTGAAACAACCTACATCACCTACTTTTTTTTATCATATATTATTTACATTTACATTATATGTCACTATAATAACAATAAACTCAACATTATGTATATAGTACACGGAGTCCAAAGAAGTCATTTGTGATTTATCTATAATTGACAGCAATAAATTTATTTATATGATTGAGCAAGAATATTACATAAAATGATCCAAATAGCAATTAAACAAAGACTGTCTATTTCATATTATTATCAAAAGAAGGAAGGTTCTATTTTTAAATATATTTTCAAAACCAACCTAAAAACATTATATTTATAATAATAAAGAATATTTGATAATTTTATTTTATCTGTGACTTTAAATATTAGTCTGAAATATGACCAAAGCAAATTAATATTCTATAAAGGCTCAATAAATACAATCTTGGTCAATTTATAATATAAAAAAAATATATTAGGGATGCTAATTACATTTTTCATGAGTCATATAATTCTGATGAATAGCTCAAAAACTTACCTAGATTTTCCAACACCACTTTCTCCAATTACAAGAATTTTGAGTGCAGTAACGTAATCCATAGTCATACTGATTTGAAAGCAATAAAACTAACAGATTTTCAGGAACAAAATCTAGATATCGTTTCTTTGTTAAGCAATGACGGAAGTGACTCAAAATATAATGATCTAAATTACATAAATAAGCACTGGTATTAAAATTTACAAATCTTCTGTAAGGTAAGAGTTAATGTATAGTAATTTTTATAACTTTTGGAATTAATAACACGAAAAAAAAACAATATTCACAGAAACTGACGTTTAAGTTTGACGTTTTGCGTATTAGAATAATTCAATGACGTGCTTGCGTTTTGTTATTACGCTATCAGTATGTTGTCGATAGGTAAGATTATTTTAAATTATCTATTAAATATAATCTATTATTAACCGTTTTAAATATTTAAAATATAGTATAATAATATACATTATAACATTTTATAAATATTATATATAATTATAGTGAAATATCTGGACATTTCATTTTCAAGGTCAAAATTACAAATTACTGAATTATCAGTGTATTTTATTTTACTTTTACTGTAACAAGTATAAATCTTTATATATTACATTATGCTGAAATTTACAAGTGAACGTGGATGGATGAATCGAAAACTACAAAGCAAAAATACACAATAATACTGCGTACTGTTATATTATTTATTAACATCTGATGAGTGGGTGATACCTAACCAGGCGGGCTTGCAAAAAGCCCTACCATCAGGTAAAATTTTACTTGGTGAATTGTGGAATTTTAAAAAAGTTAATTTTTTTTTCAAGTTTAAAATTTGGTGCGAAATGCGGGTTATTTACGAGAAGCAATATTTGTGCATCTAATGATGGAATTTGTAAGAAGTATTATTAATTTTGATGTCTTATTGATGATGTGATGTAATCTTCTTTAGTCCTTATATGATCTGGCCGTTCTGCACAGGAGAAATAATTCTAGGTTCTAGATTTGCAATATATTTTAGTTGTAACAGCGTCGATCACTTGGGTTAAATTAGCGATAGTAAGTTAGGTAAATGACCTCTTAATATTACTTTCGAATTTTTTACCCAGGATTTTAGCAATTGTATGAGCTGTGTATAGGTTTCCATCCATCATACATGCAATGTGCAATGCAAAGTGATGTTATGAGAAAATGCACTAAAATACTATTATGTTGATATGTATGATGTTTGCAAAATTAATTTTATACATATTCGGAATTGCAGAATTAAGAAACTATTATTATCAAAATCATAAAAAAATCTATTATTGAACGTCTAAAAATACAGCAAATTTTCATTGAATGACGCCAGTTATACTTGAGACGGATGTATAGCAAGCTTGTTGAAAGATTAAACAGTAAAATAGATATTTATTTTCACGATTATAGAAAAAGTACCTGATCAAGTCAGCATAAATCAAAATATAAGCCGTTTGATGCCCATTTCTAAGCTTGCCAGGCGTACGCTATTCCTGGGACCCTTTATTCAAATTCACCCGTTCTCAGCGTTCATCGTTGAATTGAGCTTTATTATTCAATTCGAGAATAAATCTCGATTTCGCTAATGCGTCATTGAATCTCGTTGCTGTAACCCCTTTGCTAGTTCCATTGGATTTATTTAGCCAATTTCGCGATTGGTGCTCCTATTGTTTTAGTGATTTCCAGTGAAAATACTAACTATTTTTCATTGAAATGTTTTCTACATGTAAGAGACTAGTTGTTACCCGCAGTTGCAAGTGGGATTGGCAAAGCTTGGTTTATAGCAAATTTTGCCAAATTAGGTTCAACAGTTTGACGTAAAAGAGCAACAGACAATCAGGCAGACTGAGTTCCTTTCGTATTTATAATATAACTATAAGTATGTTAAAAATGCGTGATGCGTTGCCGGCCTTTAAAAAAGGAGTACGCTCTTTTCTTGAAGGTTCCCATGTCGTATAGGTTCGAAAAAACCGCCGGCGAAAGCTGGTTAGAAAATGTCTAAGAAATCGCGCTGTTGTGGATTTCATGATCAGTATAGCGAAACTAATATAAGATTCTAGAGATAAGTAGTAGTTATAGACTATTTATTTACAGGATTACACAAAATGGGATTTATCGTCGATGCTGTTTATCAAATAATAAGTAGGTATAGATGACTGATGTATTATTTTTAATAGTAATAAAATCTATACCTATAATAATGTTATAAATGCGCTAGTAACTCTGTTACCTATTTACGCTTAAACTGCTGAGCTAATGTTGTCTTAAATTTTCGCGATTATTACACGTTTAAATAAAACTAATTATAACGGATGAATCGCGTATATTAATTATTTTTAAACATCCCGACGTTTCGAGCACTTTGCAGTGTTCGTGGTCACGGGTAGACTAAGATGACATTTGTCTATTTGAAGAACAAAGGAAATATTATTAAGAAATCGTTTATTATTGAGAAATCGTTGGCGGTAGTTGTTAATAATATTTCCTTTGTTCTTCAAATAGACAAATGTCATCTTAGTCTACCCGTGACCACGAACACTGCAAAGTGCTCGAAACGTCGGGATGTTTAAAAATAATTAATATACGCGAGTCATCCGTTATAATTAGTTTTATTTAAATGCTGAGCTAAATTAAATGAAATTTGACATGGAAAAGTTTGAGTCCTCGAAAGATAATACTATAGGTTACTTTTTAAATTGGGGATTTATAAGTAGTAATTTTAGTAGACGCATAAAATCTTAGTAAAAGTGAGAATTGATTTAAAAAGTCGCCATTTTATGTATTTGTTGACTATTATTATAATGATATGGAGCATCAACCGTCTGATCGTTTAGCCGCAATCTTGGCACATTAGCATACTCGATGCACCAATTGATTTCACACCTAACTAATGCAAATTACAACAGTTACGGAACGCTTAGTTAAATTTGAAATAACTCGTATTATATATTTATTCTTGATCTTATAAGAGCAAAAAATACTGTTGTCGATGTATAAAATAAAAATAGATATTGGAATATTATATTTGTAAATGTCCACACACACACACACAAATGCATGCACTTATATACTAACAAAACACAAATGATTTCATGCACATTTATTTTTTGTTACTATTTTCTAAAAATACTTAATATGTTCGTCTTTTAAAAAAATGTGTCGTAATAAATTCATACATTACATAATATTAAAGTTATAAGTGGTACTTCTATATCATGTTATAATGTAATTCATAGCACAACGCTGTGCAAGCCCTGTTCTGGGTAGGTAGCACTAACTCATAAGATAATTCATTGCCAAACAGTAATATTTATACCCATTGCTCTGTTTCGGTTTGATGGGTGAGCAAGTCAGTGTAAGGCGCAAGGTTGGTGGGCCATTGGTGTTACGTAAGGAATGATAAATAATTATTACAGTATCAATACATGAATGGGGGGACCATTTACCAAGAGCTGACACATTTGAGCGTCCGCCTACATCATCATTACATAGTATAAAACAAAGTCACTTACCTTAAGTCTGTCTCTACGTATGCTTAGAACTTTAGAACGACGCAACGGATTTTGATGCGATTTTAATAGATAGAGTGATTCAAGAGGAAGGTTTTTGTGTATAATACATGGACAATATGGTAAAGAAACACTGATCATTTGAGATGTTTCTAATGTGATGTCGTAAATAAACAATTTGTAGAATATTCAGTATTAGTGCGAAGCCAAGGTAGGTCATTAAGATTACATAAAAAATTGGACATCAGTAAGATTATCTTTCCTCATCTATACTTATGTTTAACTTTAGTGTACAGATGTCTTCAGTTACCGTAACTGAACGTAGCTTGGAACCCGTCAAATGATATTCGTAAGTCATGGAATAAATTTCAAGACTAACTTAGCGATAAAATAATAACGTTTGAAATATAGTGTTATCTGAATATCGATTTTTATAGATAAAGGGAAGGAGGTCAGAGTAAAGCATTCAACGTATGTAGGTCTGCAGTCAATGGGGTGGGCAGACAAAACGTTTCTTTATTTCATTAGAAGTGGAACGGTATTATACGGAGCATTTGAGTGCAACGGATGCCATTCAAGAACAATGTTCTAAACAATCGCGCTTGGGGAATGAGCACAATAATTACTCGTACAATTGCGTGCTTCGAGTCTTAGAATATTAACTATTTCGAATGGCGTGTGAATGTGCAAAATTTATAACTTTCTTGTGGTTTATATAAGGTAGATTTTTCTTTTTTTTATTCTTTTTTCTATGAATAATGATATGTCCGATTTCGCACAAAGAAATTTGGCAATTCTTTTCTTTGTCGCACCGCCAAAAAATGGAACTTTTTACCAGCACACGTGTTCCCCTCGTCTTATAACCTGGGTGCCTTCAAACGAGGCGTGAAGAGGCATCCTGCGGGCCGGCATGGCGAGGGTGACTAGTGCAGCTTATTCTTGCTGTGCGTACTAGTCTTCTTCGCGTTTGGATTCCATTTCCACTTACCATCAGGTGGAGTGGAGTCATATGCCTAACCGGTTATTATAAAAAAAAAAGATGCCGTGAAACAAATTGTAGTCACGTGATTTAAATGAATACCGGTATGTTTTTTCTACAGCAAAAGAAAAAAGCAATTGTCTATATTTGTTTTAGTATATTACTAAACCAATCTATACATATAAGCAAAATTCATGTGTCTGTTTGAAGTATTAAAATAAACGCTTTTTACTAAATGAATATGTTTGCATACACGGTACACATACTAAATCTGTCTGTCTATTTGTTACGGCTAATCTCTGTAACGGTTGGGCTGATTTTATTGGGACTTTCATTGTAATAAGACTTTTTTGTTAAATCCAAACGCGGACCAAGTCGCGACACAGCTAAATAAATCTTCAACTTTACATTCCAACGAATTTTCAATATCAATAAGCCTTAATTATTCCTTTAATATATGTAAGCTACATCTATATGCAGGCGTTTAGCTGTACAAACTGATTAAGCCAAGTAAACGCGATGCGATACGACATAAGCATTCTCCTCCAAGGATAATGCTTGGGGCTTATTTTACATACTGAAATGAGAGTTCGTTCGCAGAATCATTATCCGATCTATATCTTAGTTTCCTTAATACGTTTTCTTGGAATAAATGACGTATAAACACAAATGAAGCACACTCTGCGGCTTTGCCATTAAGGATCCAGTGCTAGGTAAAAACCTTATTTACGATAAGGGCCAAGTTAGGCATTATATTCTGAAACTATTACGCGGTGAGTTACTGGATGTGTATGTGGCAGATTTATATATAATGATCGCGTTACGATATTTACTAGAACATCAAAAACTAAATGATTTATTCATACATATTAAGCACACGAAATATAAATTACGCTGTACTGTGCAAAGCCGTCTCCTATTGGTAATTAAGGTTTGGGACTTATTTTAAGAAATTCATTTATTTATTTGGCGGTAGGGCTTTGTACAAGCTCGCCTGAGTCTAAACATCAGTATGCAGTATTGTCGTGTGCCGTTTTGAAGGGAGAGTGAGCCAGTGTAACTACAGGCACAAGGGACATAGCATCTTAGTTCCCAAGGTTGGTGGCGCATTGACGATGTAAGGAATAGTTAATATTTTCTACAGCGTCATTGTCTTTGGGTGATGGTGACTACTTACCACTAGGTTGCGCATATGCTCGTCCGCCAACTTATTCCATAAAATATATAAAAAATAAAATAAAATTTACAGTTTCATCAAAATTTCCTTTTTCCTGGTCTGTCTACACCGATATCAGTGGTCATACCGTGATTTACTCACTTCAGTACTGAGTAGTTGAGATATCTGGGCCAGATTTTTATTGGTAAGGAAGGTAAGCAATCTGATCTACTATCAGGTAGTGGATATACTTGTGGCAACTTCGGCTCAAACAAGAACTTATGATCAAACAAGGGCATTATTACACGGATTCCAATATTGGATGTGTATTACAGTTTATGAAATAGCAAATTATTTGCTTATACTAAATAAACTATTTATCTCGTAGGTTTCAGCCAGCGTTTGCAAAAAATATGACATCACCTCAGAAACCTGTAAAATAACCAGTTTCTACTATATTGTGCATGTATTATACATAGAAGCCTTCCTCTTGAATAAATCTATCTATTGGATCTAAGCATACATAGGGATATACAGCGTTAGAGAACTTTGTTTTATACTATGTATGTAAATATATAGCAGATTTTTTGTAAATAAGCACTTTTAGAATATAGTACCTACTCTTCACTAAGAGTAAGCTTTACAGGAATACCGCATTTGAACGTGAATACCACAATATAAAGTGAAGGTAGGGTACGATGAACTAGATTGTACAGGACCACATCTATAGAGAGCTTCCTTTTGTAAAGCAAAACTAGGGTTGCAATCGCTAGATACAAACATGGATTTTCTTATATGCTTAAGGTTATATTATCACACAAACACGCACGCAGACATATTGCACTCACACATCTGATTTATTAACTAATATAACATATTTAACTCTTTGTCTGTTGCAAATAATTTCAATTCAATTCGACAAAGACTGTGAGTGTCATTACATAATATGAATTTTGGAAGATTCTTGAAGATGTTTTAGGTTCACACTGAGCAAGTCTTTTTTGGGGAAAAAATAATATCTATGTATATATGCAAATAATCAGGAATACTGTAGTCATTTACATTTACTTCTTTAACCACGTATGCTTTTTAATACCATGGTGATTGTGGGTAGTTCAATGCCGTTAGTGAAAGTAAGCTGTGTGATCAGAGGTATCCTCTTAATTCTCAGGTATCTTTCTTAGTATTCGTATCACAGAGATGTTTTCAACGTCGCTTTCAGAATTAAACTGACTACTCCACCACGGTTCCCGATATTTTATATTGCCGTTATTTACCATGGATAAAATTCTTAAAATACAGGCACATAACAATAAAGAAAAATATATAAGAATGACCTTCCGCAGATTTGAACTATATAACGCAATTTTTGTAAACAACCAAACAGAACGAACAAAATACGACCGTACGGCTTATGAAATAAGGCAAATTTCAGTCTGAATGTCTTTTAATATCGATCGATTGTAGACATTTATAATTATGCATTTTTTATAAAATACCTATTGATCGCTGTATTTAAAAATAATATGGCTGTAACAATATATAAGATATTTTATGGATCAAATTAATTATTCTAAAGAACATTCTTAATTATCCTCATTTAAGTAAGAGATGGGTGATTAATCTATTTAAGAAATATCAAATTACAGATATATATTTAATTTTGATATATCAACTTATAAAATTGGTCACATGTTTATTTTTCCTTCCTATAAATAATATAGTCGTTCATGATATAATTATATTAGTTGTTTTATGAACTGTAGTTTCATCTCGTGGCTTTGATTGCTTAGGGACTGGTGACATAGGTAAAAATTATATATATCATAATTGGGATAGTACATAGCTATTCCAATTATGATCTATCTCTGCACCAAATTTCATTCAGCTCTGATCAACTGTTCTAACATTATTGTATAACAATACATCCTTTGAAACTTCGGAACTTATAATAATATTTAGGCTATTCACGCGACCATATATTTTTTGTCATCTATAACAAACCTTTAAACAGGCATAGCCGATGTGAGAAACATTTTCAAGAATATATTTAAAGCATAAAAGCTAGCTTATCTTAATAAGGGATTTCTTCATCCTTTGTGCAGAGCATAATTAATCAAGAAATTCATATAAAAAGTTATAATGTCTTACACCTAACTATACTGGAAAACTTATCTTCAGTAATTACACGAGACAGGAAACTCTCATATTATATAATGTTGTACAAACAGGAATAACAACAGCTCACAGAAATTGAGTGTAATTCGAGTAAAATAGTTAAAATAAACATATATTATTTGAGCTTTCTTGAATAGCCCTTTCGATATAGCCTTTTTAAACAAATGTATTACTAAATTTGATAATAAACTATTAAAATAGTTTTTGTGCATACGTTCAAAGTAACCTTAGAACTTAAAGTAGGAAGAACGGTTCTTAGGATCAGGTGCCATCCCAAATTACATTGTACAGTCGGAGTAGGAAAACCTTCGTCAGTTCTCAAATTCATTCTTTTACCATATCTTAAACTCTTAGTACCTATTGAATCTAAACATCATTGCGACGAAATATGTCATTCTCGATCGGTAAAGCAGATTATCGTTCATACTGAGCTCACGAAAATAGATCTTCAGGTGACGAACCTTTTCTTACCCCGATTGTACATTATTAACGTTTGTGTTTAAATGTATACCGTGTGTATATGCCCTTATAAAGATGCAATGTGAACTACTATATTTCGAACCAATATTATATATATCGATACGTTTTAATACATTTTATATTGTAGTTAGTCGTTCGTCTAGTAAATAGAAGCAATATATGATTTTTATTTCAAACCTTGAATGAATAATTAATGTACAATTGTATATACCTACATACTTGTTGATATGAATATACTGACAATGAGTTTTTATGTGATAGGTAGCCAACTAACTGGAAGCTCACCTGATGAAAAGTGATTTGTGAAGAAACTGAATACTATTGGTATACCACCTTAGCATATTTTGTTTTATTTGTAAGTTAGTATATTAGACGACATTCGCAGAATCGCCGGTAGAAGCTGGATGAGGGATGCAGAGGACCGAGCAACGTGGCGCGCTCTGGGGGAGGCCTATGTTCAGCAGTGGACTGCAGTGGGTTGATGATGATGATGATGATATCAAACTTTATATAATCTAATATAGCATTTTGGGTGACCAGAATGAAATATTAATTGGAGATCATCTCAATCCATTGACAATCTATACTAATATTATAAATGTGAAATTAACTGTCTGTTTATCGTTCTTTCACTACAAAACCCAAACGAATCGATTTCGATGAAAATTGTTATAAATCAAACTTGAGCTTCGAGGAAGTGCACAGGCTACTTTTTTGTATAACACGTGGCAACCAACCTCTAAAACACGAGCGAACACGCGGGCAACAAATAGTAGGAAATGAAAATGTTATTTTAAGTAACTCAGTGTCTAGCACATAACAAGCAAGACACAAAGTACAAAGTCATCTTTGACGTTGTCCAATTATGCAAAATTGTATTTTATAAAGTTTGAAGATTAAACACGCCCAGATTTTCACGCTATATAGGCGCTTTAGTATCACATATTCAATAATCAGGGATTCAAAGTTCAGCTAAGATGATTTTACTATAACATTAAACCTCACCTTAAAACTCTTATCGTAATGCCACGACAAACGAGGGATCAAGTACCTTGGAATCAGAACGCATTAACGTCAATCTCTAAAGGCCGGGGTTTCGTCCAACCCGACCACCAATATTTTTGTAGTATTTTATACTATTTAAATCCCTGTGTGGCTCCACTTTAAGATTTTTTTTTTAATTTCACCTTCAAACTAATTGGACTTGGGAGAGGATAGGATTTTATAGAATGTTCATATATTTTAAATTGTCTTTGATTAGCAATCTGACCCTTCACGTTCCTCTAGGATATGTTTCATATAATTGCTCTTATAAATTCACTCGCTTAAATTAATAGGCATTTTCAATTTATATTATATATATTATTGGGTCCTCTTGAAAACGAAACTATAGAAAGGATGTCGAGATTTATATATATACATGTATATATATTTTATTTTTAATCTTCTGTGTTACAATTTAAAATAATAAAATTTTCAAAGAATATCAAATATTCTAAATATGAGTTGACTTATAGTATGAGAAAATGTATAAAACTATTACTTATTATATGTATTGACACTAGAAAATTATAACTATCAATCAACACAATTTGATTTTTTTCATGATATAAATAAATATTTTATGATAAAATTTTTATAGCTGAATAAATACTGTAAAATATTTTTTTTACGCATGGCAACCCTGCAAGAAGTAACCCTTATATGACCGCATGACCTCGATTCTGTGTTGTGTTATGGACGATTCATTATTTATGGTAGCAACATTGTAAATTTTAACATATTCTTTTAACAAGTTACGAAGCCAGTGAAGTATATAGTAACCGGATATTGTAGCTTTTTATTATCTTAAACTATATAAAGGGTACAATGTTAAATAATAAAAATAAATATCACATACAATTTATTTTCATCAATATATTTATAAATAGTAATCGTTGTTTAGTGAGTACTAAACAACGTCGCTTTCTCTTTCTGTCTGTATACCTATCTCTTTCTACCCTAAGCCAAACAATCAAGATTATTTTTATACAAAATGGCTGAACTATTATGTCGTTTTATCATAAATATGGTTTCCTAAAAACCTTATGCATGTCTATCTTTTAAGGTATGGTAAGGTATACGTACTTTCATATATTGTTAACACTACTTACATATATACCTATTGCAAATTATTGAAAACCTGTAGGTTTTAAGGAAGAGATTTTCTTCAAATTCATTATTATTCCTTTTACCAAATAATATAATTTATATTTTAACTTCAATTAAAATTAATTAAAACTATCTCTAAATTTATTCCAATTAATACAAAATAAGATATCTTCGTTTCCAATATTTTATGTCAATTTGTAATTGGACTGTCAAATGAGCTATCAAATAAAATTAATAATCATAGCAATTGAATGCATAGTTCATACATTTCCTAATTAAATCAAATTAACACGATTTTAACGTCAGAATAAAAAGAGCAACATCAGTAAATCCTTCATTCATTCGTTCATTCAAACATAGTGAACCTTAGTCCGAAAAATGTCACGTAAAAGGGGAAAAGATAATTATGGGACGCCTATTTCTAAGGGTATGTTTAGGTGGCTTTCCTATTCAATTTATACGGGCTAGCTAACGCTTGCTTTCCACTGACTCACTTTTATTTTTGTACATACTGAATAATAATATCTATGTAATAACATAGAAGCGTGAAGGGGGGAAAATTTATTGAAACCTGTGTAATGTTTTACTATATCTAAATGTGGATATACAATTTTAATTTACATAACAAAAGAAGGCCGATTTCTTGTAATATATACCGCAGTATATCGATTCGAAAAGATCGCGGTATAGTGAAAATTTCTGTCGAGGAATCACCGAAGTTGCACCCTTTTGTCTCGAATAGCATTTGGAAAAAGGGCTGCCTGCTGGTAATATCGGTTTGCTGTTCCATCGAGATATAGGAATAAGGGCACATGTTCGTACTCTTCAAATTAGTACAATTTACGAGCCTTAGATAGAAACTGAAAAAATACGTAATGAACGTAAATATAAAAAACAATATTATTTGAAATTTGAATTTCAATCTCTCTATTTTTTTAATGTAACAAATTAGCAAATCAATAATTCTATAGCATAGTGAATGTAGTGGACTACCAGTATTATCATCTCTATCGGCTTTCATCGAACGACTCATTTGAAGCCATAGGCAGCTTTCCTGTTAAACTGTTTCTTAGGTTGTTCTTAATGAGATCATTAAGAGATATTGAAACTGTACAGAACAGTTAATCAAGTTTGGTGTTTATTTGTAAATTGATAAAAATAATACGAAACGTGTTTTTTTCTTGATCTAAGTTATCGTCACTCATTAATACATATTAATATTATAAAAGTGAAAGTAAGTTGTCAATTGCCAATTGCCAATGAACCGAATTTGATGAAATTTGGTGTAAAGCAAATTTGAACTTCAAGGAACATAAGGTCTGTTTTTGCCTAATACATGACAAGCCAACTCCCTAAAACGCAAGCGAAGCCGCGGGTGACAACTACCTAAAAATATTTCTCAATTATCCGCACTTTATTGTAGTGAAAACCGTATGAATCGAAATCTATTATCGAATATCTATTCGACGACCTTTGTGGTCGTGTTGTGTGTACACCGGTTTTCATGGCTACGCCACTCCGAGGTCTCGGATTCGATTCTCAGCCGAGTCATGTTCATCATTAGTTTTCTATGTTGTCTTGGGTCTGGGTGTTTCAGGTACCTTCGTTGCTCCTGATTTTCCATAACACAAGTGCTTTAGCTACTGACATTGGGATCAGAGTAATGTATGTGATGTTGTCTCATCTTTAATTTGTGTTTATAGCATATCTCATACTTAGAATTGAAGGCTTAGATTACAATATCTTCCATTGGTAGAAAATCTTTACAAACTTATAAGAAGAGGAAAGCGAAGATACAACCCATAACAGAACACGACTTCTATTTACACCGCATCAGGGACATGAGAAAAAAATGTTGACTGACTATCATTAAGATTCATATGCATTTTTCCTCACGATGTTCATCTTTACGGGAATTCAGCTGTCTACATGAATATACTTGAACCTGAAATCATCGGTTGTGAAGCACATGCTCTAGCCACTATACCATCTCTACAACCTATTGCTGATTTATTTAATTTATATATTCTACGTAGCCCTTAATGAGTTACCTGAGATAATATTTGCTATTAATTTATTCAACAATATCATTATTAAGTATTTTTCTTACTAGGTATTTCATTGGACACAAATAAATATAAAAAAATACTGTAAATAAAATTAAAAAAAGTCAATTCTCATGTGAGCCATAATAGTGAAATCTCATTGCAAACAAAATTACATTGTCCAATATTTGTTTCTGTATTTAAATTGCTCTGTGACCAAAACGCTGACTCATTGTATTTGTCTTTCATTCAATCCGTTTATTGAACGAACGTTTTCTGATTGAACGAATACCGATGTCACGTTAAACGTCAATGTGATCTGAAACTGAAATAGATACGGGTCAATTTAGCGTTGAATGTATGTGACGAATTCGAATTTCGAAATGAAGGTGTGAATGTTTCTCAACATTTGTGAACATGACATGATATTAAAAAACCTAAAAATATCGATTTTGATAGTGGAATTGGTAATACGTCACATCAAATGAAATAAATGTCGATCGTTTGAATTATCCACATCAAATTCAAATTCATTTTCATTGCATGTCTAATCTGACATATTGTCTGGTTGAATAATTTTAAACCAATATTATTCATTTATTTTACTATATCTATTCGGATATTTTCATAACTGTAGTGACAGAAGACTGTGTTAAAAATAATACGAAATTAATTTAAAAAAGGAACATTAAATGTTATACTACAATACAAACCAAATATAGAAAAATGTTAGAATAAGAAATGTCAGAAATGCACCGAAAATTAGTCACAAAATTCAGTTTTTGTAATTAATTAATTAATAGTCATTTTAATTCAGATCTCTTATTAAATTACAATAAATTTGAACTTATTAAGCTAACACTAAAACTAACTCTGAACTAAATAAAGTATTGAAACTAATATCTCTTTCTTGATTCACAAAATTCAATATAACTCGATACAGATAATATCAAGTTTAATTCTTCTGGTACTTAAGTATATAAACAATCAATGAATCTTTCATTAAGAGCTTACACAGTTACTGATGCTGTTCCAGGACATCAATGGGAGTTTGTAAGAGCTGAAAGCCACATCCGGCAATCACTTACATTGTCGTCGCAAGCTCCGTAGTGGTGTGGTCAATTGCAGTATGTAGGAACTGCTATTGCTAAATTTCAAGTATGGTCCAATTGTAGAGAAATTTTGAACGGTATACTTATCTATTTATATATATAACTAAATGCTATACATATAACTTCATCAAAAGTATAGCACCTCGCCTCATTGCCTCCACTGGTGACAGGAGGGCTGGTTCGTTTTTGCCCAGAGGATCGGAATTGCGATTCAACGGGGAAATGCTGCTAGCATTCTTGTTATCATTCCACGCGATCAAGATTTATGCAGTAACTAGTTACTATATAAATCTATACATTGTACAAATATACACAAATAAAAGTTCATATTTGTATATATTTAAGCATTTAATATTATTAATTCTTATGTTAGTAAAGATACACATTTATATAACTTGTAAATGCTACCTACTTACTATTTAAAATCTATCAATAAACTATATGCTGATTTATATTGATAAAACCATAATGGATAGATTGAATCAATTTTATACAGACTAGTCTGAATAATCAGGATTTCACAAAGAACAATCAAGGTAATTTAAAATCAATATCGTTGTTAGAAAACTATCACAACATCTATGTAAATGTCAAAGTCGCAACAAACATTGAAAGCATTATAATTTTAGATTAAAAAAAGAAGAAATATATAGTTCTTGGACATATGCTCTACGAAGGAAATAATATCGCATATCAAAACTTGAGCAACCACAAAATTTTAATGTAATTTATTCATGACTTTGGGGTAATGCTTTTTACTTGAAACTTATTCGTTCTCAAAAAACGAATAGTTTATATAAATCATAGAACTCATTCTTACCGATTCTTGCGAGTAGAGTCATTGCGTATAATAACCGATGGATTGATATTTAATTAAGCCGCGTAAAATTGACGATCTTCGTAATGGAGCGGTGTGTACACCGGTTTTCATAGGTACACCACTCCGAGGTCCTGGGTTCGATTCTCGGCCGAGTCAATCTGGAAAAAGTAATTAGTTTTCTATGTTGTCCCGGGTCTGGGTGTTTGTGGTATCGTGGTTACTTTTGATTTTCCATAACACAAGTGCTTTAGCTACTTACACTGGGATTTGAACTATATAGGTACCAATTTGTGATTTTCATTATGTCTATTATATATGTTTATGCTCGAAAATCAGTGTCGATCAAATAAGGTTGCGTACATGTGTATCTAGCAACTCAGATAGAGCAGAGCGATAGATAATAATCTGATAATATTCCATATGTAATTTGAGATTGATGAGACATCTTCTCCCTTTTGATGGTTTTCTCAAGTATTCCTACACCGACTAGCACGAGATGATCTATAAGCACGAATTAAGCACACGAATAAGTGGTGCTTTCTCCTTCATGAACTCAAAATCATCTGTGAAGGATCAATCCTACGAACACTTGACTATCAAGGCTTTCTGTCGCAGATATTATGGAATAATTACCGAATAAACTGTAAATACAATGGAAATAACTAAAGAATTACATTTGCATTTCTGACAAATACAGTCCATAGAGAATTTATCTGCTGACGGAATCTCGCGCGTCTTCCATTTAGTCCACACAACAAAACACTATGGCGTTTGCATCGTAAAGCGAGCGCTTTATAGCTCGCAGAGTTTAGATCGTCCTGTCTCCTTTGAGTCGCATTGTAGGAGCGAGGTGTCGGATCCATTGCCACAGAACATGCCAGACTTAGAGTTTGGAAAGTAATCAGCATGAAATTGGGTAAATATAAATATGTCCAACATTTGGTCAAATTGTTGTTACAATTACCGAACTTTTATAAATGTTTTTCTATATACTCTTATTATAGGATCAAGAGAACAAAGTTAATAACAACCTGCAAATTCAACGTAAGTCAAATTCTTGTAGCGTAGAAGATCTTTGGTTATTACAAGACATTGCTGGAACGCAAGTGACAAACAAATTGTTTTGAGAATAATTACAGATTACAAAAAAAAAAAAACAATATCTTTCAAAAACATGATCTTGTAGTCTATGTTTTGATCATAGTGTATTTAAATGTTACACGAATATCATGCATCGGAACTGACTGTCCCAGAAAAAAATGATGGGGGTTGATTTTATTAATCAGAACATCAAAATATTGGAAATTAGTAATAAAAACAATGAAATAAACTTATTTTTAAATTTTCTCGTTTCCTAATACTTATTCGTCGGTAACGATTCCTAGGAAACCTATAAATATATGACTAATTTAAAACAAAACGCTAATGAGCTATAATGTTCGTGAATATTAATCACTATCTTTTGTTCTTTGTTACACCTTTAATTCTCGTTAATAATTCCAATATATAATTTCCACAAAATACAATTAGAAAGTCTTTCTTAACTAGAAAAGAATAATCTAATTGGTTACTTTGTGCAAGTCCGTCTGGTCTGGTCGGTATGTTTTTAGTGGCTGCACTACCCCCATAACATTATTTACCGCCAAACAATGAAGTTAGCTTTTAGTGTGTTCCAGTACCAAAAGTGCCCCAAATTAATTTGGGCCCAGACTCCGATGTTAGTATAAATACTTATTGGTTTTAAATCATACCAACAAAAAGTGGCATAGAACAAGACAAGGTAACGCTTTCCAATAGAAAATTATATCAAAACAACGAATAACAAAGTAAATAATATTATAATGCGCGATTCCAATCGATGTAGCAACTAAAATTTTGTGTCACGAGTCAAGTCGTAAAATAAAGAACTTCTTGTACTTAAAATTACATAAAAATCGTCTTTTACGATACAACGGTAATAAATTTTATTACAGTTATTCTTCAAGAGGAAGTTTATTGCCCCGAGAGTTATGAGCCGGTGAGTGTAGATGGAAAATGTCAAATCATTCTTTGAGATTTAACAGAAATTCTCCAGTAACTTTCGATAACATAACACTTTTACGAAAACAAACGGTCATATTGCTGTTTTTGGGTATCCTTGCTTATTTCAAACTATTGTTGTTTTATTGGGAACAATACTTATGGATCTTGTTTTTGTACACGGGTTTTTTGATTGCTTCTAAATAACTTCATTGTTCACGTGTGTTTTATTATTGTATTCAGCTACAGAGGTCTTCCTATAGTATACTGGGAGTTGCATAAAACTTTTACCTTATATAAAACATGGTATATATTGTGTAGTGATATTTGATTGGACTTTGTATGTAATATTCTATTGTAAATTTTACAAATTTAAAAAAGAAAAAGGTTTTTAATTTAAAGTTGATTGGTGTCAAAGAGACATTTTCTAGTATTAAATAATATTATTCCTACATTTCTTGTTTTTTATAAAGTTAGGTATTTCGTCGAATTTAACCTAACTAAATAATCTAAATACTTATTTGTTAGTATTTATAAATAAAGATGAACTTATTGTTTGAAAAACCACAATAGCATACGTTTAGAATTCTAAACGCGTTTACACACAATTCAAAAAAACTATTCAATAGAAAAATATTTTCAAACAATACGTGAATGAAACTATACATATAAAAGAGAAACATAAAGAATTAAAGGCTTGGAATACCAATTCAACCTATCTAATTTCTATAGAGATGTTTTAATTAAAACGATGAGAAATTAATATGCAAAATAGTTATCTAAACTAATACCGGAAGTAATATATTTGTTTCTGTTATATGGTCTGGTGATGATACATGTCTTTTAAAGTAGATTTCAAGATCTACAAATGTTCATTCGTGTGCTTGTCAAATCTTCAGAGTTTAAATTTTTTGTTGCAATTAATGTGATAATAACTTTTACAATCTATATATGCAAACATTGAGGTCTATGTATGTTTTTTTTTTCATTTATATCAAGAAGACAGACAAAATTGGCAATTTTTTTGATGAAATGGCTAATTACCGTTTCAAAAAGATACATCAACTGACATAGGTAATCTGAGACGCTTGTTACAAATAAATGTGCAAACCATATAACTTGGAATGTCTCTTAAGTACTTACGAATACAAAATATTGCCATTAGTTTTATGACTTACTGATAACTAGTACCAATGTGATGAACCTTATCAAAAGCCACCCTGCTTGTGTATATTAAAAGATCCATTCTATAATGAATTGTTTCAGAATTCGTAAAATTTAATGAGTTGAAAAAGTAAAATGTTTATATATTTACAAAGATTTCATTGTATTCTCTACATTTGCCATAAAACATTTAATCTCAATAACGATACATTAAAATATGTTCCATATCATTTTAATGCACAACAAAATACAAAATAGTTTTCATTCGATGGTTGTAAAACGTGATGACGTTTTGAATGGCAATTTGTACCATTTAAACGGTCTGACAGAACGTGAACGACAGAAGTGAAACACTCATTTGCCATTATTTTAGCCTTATTCTAAAGGGTGTAAGGTTGAAAATTCTGTAACTGGATGATAAATAAATTTGTATTATAGTGTCGCCATTAATTCGATTGCGAAACGGTTGGATTGTATGTATATGGGAATAAGGTTTAGTTTCAATTGCTTTTGCGTTAGTTTTATGTAGATATAAAGGACAAACGCTAGGGCTCGGATGTTCTCAAAATTGTAAGTATGGAAAACGACAAACTTGCACTGTCGACCATTAGTCATTTTTATGTACATATGTAGAACGATTGTACAGTCGGGATAAGAAAAGGTTCGTCACCTTAAGATCTATTTTCGTATGCTCAGTATGAGCGATAATCTGCTTTACAGATCGAGAATAACATATTGCGTCGCAATGATTTGATGTTTAAATTCAAAAGGTACTAAGAGCTTAAGATTTGATAATGGAATGAATTTGAAAACTGACAAAGGTTTCTTTACTCTGATTGTACATATAATAAGTAGAAGACAATATATTCCTTAAACATTTATGATATAAATTAATGATCAGGTCACTGAGAGAATGCTTTTCCGCCATATTACACTAATTGGTGATTATTACAACTTGATTTATGTAATTGCATACTATAAAAATTAACAGATAAAAAAATATATCTAAACATCAAATCATTCAAATGAAAGAAGCCGATACAATGGAGCTCCCCCCAGAGGCCATTTTTGGGCCTTCTATACTCATAGTTTAGTCGATGGGCTAGCGTGAAGTATGATGTCGCCTTGCTGAGCACATCAAGCTTATTAGATGCCAATTTGGCCTTCCAATTGACCACGAAACTGAAAGTTAAAAAAAAATAAAATATAAAAACTTTATAATCGTAAAGCCTTAGCCTCTTCAAAGTTAGTTCACTCGTTCTCGTTACTGTGAGGAACGCATTTCCTCAGTGACAATAAATCTTCGTACCCATTGCGTATATACTTGTGACGAAATCTACTTGCGACTTCAGTTTGATTTCAAAACAATAAAATTCTAAATCTATTTGTTCAAAATCAGTCGAATTAACTTGATGGTACTTTGTGCAAGTCCTTCGTGGTACTAAAATTGTACTACTTTCTTATTTCATATCTTTATCTGATATTAATATATATACTAATATAAATTGTCACTAAAAATATTCATTGTCACTGGACAATAAATATTTTTAGTGACAATTTTTGTAGTTATTTTAAAAAGCCTTATAAATTTATTTACTTAAGATATTTTAACATTAACTCCTTAAATATATATAAGTATAAATTAAAAATATTTACTGTATAAGTCTTGACTGTGTGGATTGGTGGCAAGAATGCTAGCTATATTCCTCTGGTCAAAAAACAAACCAGACCTTTTGTCGCCAGTGCAAGCAATAAGGTGAATTGTTATTCTTTCAATGAAGCACTACTCAAAGTTTTTATCTGTCCCTAAATCCTTATGTATGCTTAAATCTTTAAACTTACGCAACGGATTTTGATGAGGTTTTTTTAATATATAGAGTGATTCGAGAGGACAGTTTTTGCATATAATATATGGACAATAAAAAAGAGGAACACTGATCAATTTAGATTTTGTTAATGTTATATCGTAAAAGGACAAATTCTGTAGTACACTTAGCTTTGCATCTGAGCGAAGCCGGGGCGGGTCGCTAATACAATATAATGTATTAAATCCAAGTTTACGTTGTTGAAAAAAAAATACATCGAAAGAATTATTCTACGCCGGTTTGAATGATAATATTATTGGATGTTTCTTTTCTTACGTATTTAAATCATCCCAAAGAGACGACGTCAAAGGGTCTCAGTATCGGGCACGAGTTCTCAGATGTATTGATGTCGTCGTTATATATTAGCTTCCTAAGAAGGCCCCAACGTGGAAGTATTCCGTATGCCCGAAATGAAGAAAGATATTCCATTGAATTATCATGGCTTCGTCAGAGTTTAGGCTACGACCACTTATGCTATTATTATTTGTAATGAATTTTTGTACAGATCCTGTTTCGTTGGTTTAGTGACTAAATTGTAAACCCTTAGATGATGCAAAAAGAGCCAAGATGGCCCAGTGGCCACAACGCGTGCATCTTTACCGATGATTGCAGGTTGAAACCTAGGCCAGCACTACTGAGTTTTCACGTGCTTAATTCGGCCACATTTGTATCCGTGGAGCAGCGTGGTGGAATATGTTCCTCAAAAAGGAGAAGAGGCTATAACCCAGCAGTGAGAAATTTACAGGCTGTTAATGGAGTTGCTGAGTTCCAGAGAAAATCCTGAATTAGATCTATAAATGGTTTTCCTACCCGAAACAAACACTATCAATATATGTGTGACTTATGCTACTTAGTTAAAACTTTAACTTAATATTATATCCTGTATTACATTTAAAACAAACCAAATAGACGTTTCATTTGTTTCAATGTTTTTCCTGATTCAAAAACAAAAATATGGAATTATACCTTAAGAGTTGGATCCGTAAAGCAAAATAAAGTGTTAAATCACTGAAAGCGCTGAGTGCTACCATCTTAGTGTTTTGTCGTTGTGAAGTTTGGTTCTTTCGTTCGTGTTGAGTATATTTATCTGGATTTTTTCTAACAATCGTCTGAAATAATGGACTTTGTTTTCTGTTACTCTTCGTTTACTGCCTTACATTGGAAATGCACTACAGATCTTGGAAACTAAGATGTTATGTCCCTTGTGTCTGTAGTTGCAGTAGTTACTCAAACTTGAAACCGAAACACTGTACTACTGTTGACTACTGTTTGGTGGTAGAATATCAGCACTCAGGCCACCCACAAGTCTAATCTATACCAAGTATAATTAGTGCCGACGAGATTTTGGTTATAAGGACATCATCAATACTAATAAACGTTTTATTAGTAAAATCTTTATTCCATTTCGACGTAAGCTGATTTCGGAATAACTAAAGTATGTACCTAAAGCAATCCACACAATAAAAATTTACGAGACTGCTGTTAAGTTGGTGACGGTGATAAAAGAAATATGACACAATAAAATTTATCACAACAAAATATTTGAATTTTTATTATTTCGTCTTATGTCTACCTAACGAATGTGATGACACAAACAGACAATCTACATACATTTATTATTATGTTATGTATTTTGAAAATGGAACATTGATATTGGGAAAGAAAATACAATATTACAAATGTGAGGTAGTTTTTTTTAAATATAGAGCGCTACGTCAAATGAGCCTCTGGATAGTAAATGGCCGAGATCGCCAATAGATATTGGCTGAAAAATGAACCAATCCATGGATTCCCAAGGCGTGGCCAACCTTGGGAGCCAAGGTCACAACATCTGCCTTATGCATTTAGTAACACTGATTATTGGCTCTTCAAAATAGAAGACAGCAATACGAGATAATACTGTTTGGCAGTGGAATATCTGATGAGTGAGTGGTACCTACCCAATCAGGCTTGCAACAATGCTTAGTTTGTTGCGCTTCTGATCATCACGAATGTTTGCTCGTATATTCTGTGTTCAAAGAAGAACATGAGGTATCTAATTCCACACAAATGGGTTTTATTTTTTGAATTGTTTGTTTTTTATTTGTTTTTTTTTTCATTAATGCCCTATTCGTTTCGAACCAACTCAAAACTCTAAGATTTAACATTTGTAATTAATGAGATTCTAGATTTAAATCAAGGTTTGAACTAATTACAACTTTATCTCGAGTAAATATTATAGTAAATAGATCGTGAAAACGTTACATACAATAGCAACGCGTCAAACTTGATAAATGCCGCCGCAGATATTAGAGTCTTGTGAGTTACGTTCTGTAGGGAGACCAGATTGTTTGGAAACTGAGATTTTTCTTTAAATTATTTATCAAATATCCCTTAATATAGTTTCACACTTTAAATTAATAAATATTAGTGGCGGTGTTATTATAGTTGACATATTAAAAAAAGTTTACTTGGTGGTAGGGCTTTGTGCTAGCCCATTTGGGTAGGTACCACCCACTCATCAGTTATTCTACCGCCAAATAACAGTACTCAGTATTGTTGTGTTTCGGTTTGAAGGGTGAGTGAGCCAGTGTAACTACAGGCACAAGGGACATACCATCTTAGTTCCAAAGGTTGGTGGCACATTGACGATGTAAGGAATAGTTAATATTTCTTACAGCGTCATTGTCTATGGGTGATGGTGACCACTTACCATCAGGTGGCTCAAATGCTCGTCGGTCAATCTATAACATAAAAAAATAAGTTAACCAGGGAAGAATTTAAAAAAAAATATTAAAGGAATACAGAAAGGCATGTCTAACCACTTTACATTTATCCCTGGCAGATTCTTGGGACTCTTATCAATATATTATTTCTATAAAGCCCCTGGATAACCTTGGCTATGTGGATGTTGAAAGCAACATAACATTTGCCTTTATCGTAATTTAAAAAGCAGAATGCGATTCCAAGTAATATAATTAAAAATAATATAATTAATAAAATTTGCTCAATCACAGTTACAGTATCTTGCATCGCATTTGTATAATAAATGCAATGACATCCTACAAATATACCCTCTAACTGCACGAATGTAAACCGAAAATAATTGCGTGGCTTAAAAGTTTGAGTTATGATGATACTGAATTATTACTTTATCACGTTTTGTAGATTGGATTGGATATCTATACAATTAGCCATACAGACACACACACACACACACACACACACACACACATACACACACACACACACACATATACAGAGAGAGACACACACGCGAACGCGCTCTATCTTTAGCTATTATATATATATATATATATGTATTTTTGTAATTCTTAATTCTTAGCTTGTTTCATCTTATAACTTTGAATTAAAGTGTGAATGTGTTAAGGAAGAGCGACTTCTTCTGGCACGGGAGCTCACGGCACTCAAAAGAAGAAGTCAACCTTTGAGATTTTATTGTACTGTCTTGGTTATTGATGAAATAAACATTTATTATTATTTATTATTATTATAATCTTTGTAAATATTGAGTCACTATACCTACTTCTGCAGACGATGCCATCACGAATTTAGAATACAATGTAACTATGCATTTGCGATACAGTAACTCAATTTTCAAATTAAAAAAATATATTACAGAAGTTTAAACGTAAGGATGTTTTCTAAATATATGATCATAAATTAATAATACCAGTTAGGTTAAGTAATTATTTCAGTATATTTTTTTAAATGATTTTTTACCCATTAAAAATATTCTGATAATGCTCTTCATATGGTCACAATACTGGCGTATAGAACAGATAAGCAACGAACAATGAATATATCGGAAGTGGCTTACTTGGTAGGGCTTTGTGCAAGCCCTTTCGTTGGGTACTTATATATTTTTACTACAACCGCAAAATTATTTTTTGTTGTTTTTTGATTCGAAGGTTGAACAAGCCAGTGTGATATGCGTAAAGAATATAACAACTCAGATCTTAAAGTTGGTGGTACGTTGGCGATGTAACGATTGCTTGATATTTGTTATAGCGCCAATGTTTGGTGACTCTACCAGGTAATACTTGCTTAACCGCTAATTTATAATATAATAAGTAATAGTAGCATGTTGGTCGTCTACTTGGCCCAGGTCTCATCTTATCTTGAGAATGTTTGCACTATTCCAATGTCGATTGGTAAAAAGTAAAAAGTAAAGTAACAGCCTGTAAATTTCCCACTGCTGAGATAAGGCCTCCTCTTCCATTAAGGAGAGTGATTGGAACATATTCCACCACGCTGTTCCAATGCGGGTTGGTGGAATGCACATGTGACAGAATTTCGATGAAATTAGACACATGCAGGTTTCCTCACGATGTTTTCCTTCACCGCCGAGCACGAGATGAATTATAAACACAAATAAAGCACATATATTATATATAATTAGACATGCAGGTTGCATATGTTCAAAACCCTCTCCTTAATGGAAGAGGAGGCCTTATCCCAATGGGAAATTTATAGGCTGTTACTTTACTTTACTTTTAATCTTTTTAGTATATCGTATTAGAGAATATTTTTAAAGTAAAAAGACGTACTTGACATATGCTAGACCCAAATATCGATATTATTTTATCGATATAAATCGATAACAGTAATCGATTGTACCGTTAAAAAGAACCATTCACATATTTATGACGAAAAATAAATTTAAATTTTTTATTTCATTACACTCGACTATAAATTCAGAGAATTTTATTTAAACTACATTTCGTTTTACAAACCGTTAACGTTTTTTATTTATAGTGTTTGCATAAATGCAACATCATCTTTATTTTGACACATACAAGAATAAAATAATATTATATCATATGGTCAAGTGTAAGAGTTTATTTTTATTTATTTATTTATTTGTAATCAACAGCGTATACAGATTATATTTGTACAGTTTTTTTTTAATTACATGAAGACTATGGCCACAAAGATTACAATATAAAGTGTTTAATATAATATATTTAACAAAGTGGATAACAAAAAGAAAATAGGTTTAAAGAAAGTTGTTGACGTTTGGGACAAGAGAATATTCACAAGTGTATGGGTATTTGTATGTGTGTTTGTGCATGCGTGTGTGTGTTTCTGTGTGTATATGTTTGTGTTTGTGTGCGTGTGGGTGTGTGTGTGTGCGTGTCTATTTTTGGCGGTAAGATAGTGTTATTTGATTCCTCAATTGTTTTTTGGATAAGTGAAACAGGTCTAAATGAGAAAATAATTTGTTGTATGTTCTTGATAGACGTACACTTATAGAGCTTTTTGCATAATTTGTGTTACATTTTGGAACAACTAGTAGGTGGGGGTTACGCGATCTAAATGAGGAGGCATTTAGAGAGAATGCTGACACCAAACTGGGACAATCCATCGTACCAGTTAAAATTGCTTGTAGTAACAGCATATCCTTTTGGTTTCGTCTTTGCTCTAGCGAATCTAGTTTATAATAAATACAGGCTTCTTCATAAGTGTCAAATTTTTTAAAATCTTTGTACGCTAAGTATTTGAGAAATTTATATTGTATAGATTCGAGTCTCTGAATATGATTTTTATATAGAGGTGACCATATACTACTTGCATATTCCAAGATACTTCGAACGTATGCAGAGTAGAGTATTTTTATGCATTCAATATTATTAAATGATTGCGTTGCTCGCTTAATAAATCCAAGTTGTTTATATGCCCTATTTGTTACTGCGTCAATATGTTCAATCATTGAAACTTTAGTGTCAATTTTAATGCCTAGATCTGTAACGGTGGAATTTTTAGCGATGGTCGCGTCATTGATTTTGTAGTCGAAATTAATTTTTGTTTTTTTACGAGTCAGGGTTATATGATGACATTTCTTAACGTTTACTGTAATTCTGTTTTTCGCGTAGTATTTTGTCAGGGCATTTAAATCATCTTGTAAATTAAGGCAATCCTTGAATGATCTTATTTTAAAGTAGACTTTTTTATCGTCAGCGAACATCAAATAGTGTGAATGTTTGAAACAATTGCCGATGTCATAAAGATATGCATTGTATAGAAGGGGCCCCAAAATGGATCCTTGAGGGACCCCTGATGATATGAATACAAAATCACTTCTAGCACTGCCTGTTACTACTGTCTGCATACGATTTTTTATATAAGATGTCAACCATCGAAGCAAGTTTCCGTTTATCCCAAGAGTATTAAGTTTATGAAGTAATATCACGTGATCTACGCGGTCGAACGCTTTTTCAAAATCTGTGTAGATGACATCTACTTGGCACCTTTCATCCAAACTTTGCAGTATAAAGTCTGTGAAGATGGCCAAATTGGAGACCGTTGAGCGATTCTTCATGAAACCGTGTTGTGCATATTTGTCTGTAAACCACTTTTCCGAACAGCTTGCTTATTGCGTTCAGGATAGAAATCGGTCGGTAATTTTCAATTTTTGTTTTAGAACCACTTTTGTGGATTGGTACTATTAGAGCTTCTTTCCATACGTCGGGAAAAGTACAAAACACATTAACAGAAAAGTTAAAAATAATTGAAAGTGGTTTAGCTAGGTTTTTAGCACACTTGAATAAAAAGAAAGGTGGAATGCCGTCGCTACCTGGCCCTTTATCAGTCCTAAGCGTTTTGAGCAAATTGTAAACTTCTTTTTCTTCGATAATGATTTTGCTAATGGATCCGTTCTGAGATAATATAGGCTGATTTGTTACGTCGTAATTTTTAGCAGGTTTTATAAAAACACTCTCGAAATACTCACTGAATCCTCTACACATCGAAGGTTCATCTGTGTATATAGTATCTCCTAGCGTAAGTTTTGTAGGGTATTCGTTTTCGTTGCTTCTCAATGATTTAGTAAATGAGAAAAGTTGTTTAGGGTCCTTGAGTATGAAGGTTTGCAAACGTTGAGTGTATGCAGCATAGCATCTACTCTGGAGATGTTTTTGTCTCGTCCTTAATATCGCAAACTCATCGTAATCTCGAGGGTTTTTCCCCACTTTCCAAAGTTTATGCTTTTGTAACTTTTCTTTTACTACATGGATTAATGGCTTCGAGTACCACACTGGAAAGTTATTCTTGAATTTTGTTTCTATTGGAACGAAATTTTTAATAGCGTCTCTTATAATTGCGTAAAATGTGTCGATAACTCCGACCATAGAATCTGCTTTTAATATGTCGAACCAATTAATCCTAGATAGATATTCATTTATTTTTGCATAATCCCCCTTGAAAAAATTAGGTTTTATGACAGGTTTTTTGCGCAAGTTACGAATCTGCAGATTGGCGAGATTGAATTGAAGACATGGATGATACGGGTCCTCTAAGACGAATGGGCAGGGGCAGTGATTAACTTCAAAATTTATGTTGCTAAATATCAGATCCAAGGTTCTGTCTTTGTTATTGACAACTGTATTATGTTGTTTCAAATCAGAAAGATAGCATATGTCAATAAAATTCTCCGTAGCGTTTTGTAAATTGGCTGGTCCTTGTTTTTGTATTATAGGTCCACTATCTGACCATTTAACATTCGGTAGGTTGAAGTCACCAGCTAGAATGATGTAGTCATGTGGTTGCTTAGAAGTGATTTCAGCTTGACGGGATGCTATTGATTCAAGGCGAGATGATAATAGGTCATCTGGAGGAGCGTAGATTAACCCAATGTGAATGTTTCGATGTCCTTGATTTTTCAAATGTTCACTAGGTATAGTTACCCAAAGGGATTCGACTCCATGACAAGCCCATTCACTACGATGTTGAATGTGTAATTTCTTTAGGGCACATATGAGTACACCACCACCCTTTCTCTTTGTGGAAGTTTCGATATTTCGATCGCATCTTAGGATATCGTATCTGCTGTCGCAGATTTCACGGTCAAAGATACCATTTGTCAACCATGACTCAGTAATTAAAATAAGATCGAAGTTATGATTAAGAATATTTTGTCTAAATTCATTAGTTTTAGTACATAAACCACGTACGTTTTGATAAAATATTTCTAAGGGATAAGCGCCTGATAGTATCCGTAATAAGTACCAAAATATTAAGCTGACATATTTTATTAAATTTAATAGTGTATAGTTTTTGACAGATTCCGTAACAATGTACAAATGTACTGTATGAGAATTGGGATGATATTGGTATGGCGGGGTTACTATTTTGTTTATTTAAGTTTGTGTATCGTCGTTTAAATGCATGGAATTTGCTATATGAGTATTCAGGTGAATGATGGATGTGTATGTAGTGCGTGTATTGTGAATATTTCCAGAACATGTATAAAGACGTCAACAATTTAATAATATTTACAGTGAGATCCGTAGTAGAATAAAGAAATAATGGCAATGTAAGATCAATTATTATTTTATCTTGTCTAAGTCTTTCTCTGAGCGTATACTTAATGCTGGTGACTCTTCGTTTTTCCTTAAAAAAATATTGCAGTTTCTAACCCAAACAAACTTGTAAGCTTTTTCACGTGCCGCTGTTTTAATTGTTTTTAATAATTGTTTGTTTTCAGGGGTTAGATGTTCATTGACGAAAATTCTCTTTTCTGCGCCTTCAATACCTATGTCCTTTGTGCAAATGCCTTTCTTCCTTTTCAGTCCTGAGAGTATTTTATCCTTACACAACCTGTCTTTTAGTTTGACTACAATAGATTTTGGTCGTCCGGCTATGGTTTTTTGCGGCTGGATTCGGTGCGCAAATTCGATGTCGTCGTGGTTTAATTCAACTCCAGCGTATTTAGCGATGTTCCTTATAAGATCAGTTGTATTTTCATTGTTCATTTGTGGCAGTCCTACAATTTCTAGGTTATTAATTCTTGCCTGTTGTTGTTGCTTACCAAATTGAGAACGTAATTCTGATAACTGATCTTCACAGAGAGAAATTTGTTTTTGGAGCACGCATACTTCGTTTTTTAGACTGTCATTTTCAGTTTGAAGTTGACAGTAGGAGGCTTGCAGTTGAGAGAATTCCGAAGACAACGAAATTATTTCACTTTTTAATTCTGTGATGATAGTATCCTTTAGTTCTTCTACTATTTCATGTTTAATCCTTTTAAGTTTAGCGTCGAGAACTCCTTCGAAACGGTTGATTAAATTCACGTGATCCGGTAGAACCGCGTGTACATCATGCTCTGGTGCAATGGCAATGGGATCGGTGTCGACTGAGCGCTGGGGTTTACTTGATTTTTCAATTCGTACCGGTGTGTTACTATTGTCTCCACCTTTACGGACGGTCGCTACACATTTTGGGCATTTCCATTGAGTTCTTGCAGATACCGAGTCTCCGCTAAACCTTACGCACTCAGAATGATATATGCGACCGCACTGACTGCATTTTATACGTTTCATTGTAACGCTGATGTGGGCTTGGCATGCTTCGCACGTTCCTACCATTATGTTACTATTTATTTTACTTGTTATAAATTAATTTAATTGTAGTTAAAATGAAATAATGATGGAAAAAGTTCTTCGCCCGCGGTGGGAATCGATCTTGGTTCCGTAAGCTGTTCTGGTTATAGGCAGGTACTAACACCACTATTCCACCAGTATATTAATGACATGTATCAAATTAGTGGTTCAGTTTATGCTTGTGAATTATTCAAACAAAGAGCGTTGATTATTACTTTATGAGTTGTTTTCCACTACCCACTTTAACTTTTATTAACTATCACACTGAATAATTATTTACTAATTTAACAGTATATTTATCAATGTAGGTGGAAAAATGTATATACACTACACTTCAATGCGTCCACACTTTTTGCAAAAAGTACGTTTGTTGCAATTAGGCTTGTTATTTAATGGTTTTGCAATTAAATAATCGGGAGCTCACGATATAGGTCCACTCTGTTAAACGTCAGATGACAGTACTCAGTTGGTAATTCATATAGTATGTATGGTCAAGAATTGTGAATATTATTATTTTTTTTTATGACATAGATGGCAAACGAGCAGGAGGCTCACCTAATGGAAAGTGACTACCACCGCCCGACATCATCAACACCGACATCTGCAACACCGAGGGGCTTGCAGGTTCGTAGCCGGCCTTTGAGGAAGTAGTATGCTCTTTTCTTGAAGGTTCCCATGTCGTATCGGTTTGGAAAAACCGCCGGCGAAAGCTAGTTCCACAAAGGTTAGTTGTGCGAGGCAGAAAATGTCTAAGAAATCGCGCTGTAATGTAAATATTATGTGCATCGAGAACGACTATCCACATAAAAGTCTCCAGTAATTATGTATGATTGATTTTGTACGTCTTATTTCATTACTTTAGATATTATCACAACATATTATGAAACAAAGTCCCTCAGCCGTGTTTGTCTGTCTGTATGTTTGCGATAAACTCCAAAACTACTGAATGGATTTTCATACGGTTTTCACTAATAGACAGAGTTATTTATAAGGAAGGTTTAGGTATTAAGGTTTCGTGTTAATAAGTTGAAATAGAACCACACTTGTCAAATATGTCCGTAAAAAAACAACAAAGAAAAAACAAAATAAAAAAAAATGTCCACCAGTGCGTAGCCACTAGTTAAAATATAAACGATACTAATCAGAATCGATTCGACTAAATCGATTAACGAAAATACAATAAATATAATTCGAATTGAACTTCCCTAAGGCTTAAAAAAACTCGGAAAAAAAACGATTATAAATCAAATACAATAACTATTTTCAATGCAATATTTGCTTCGAATTTCTAACGAGATACGCACCATAATGATTAGTTCAAATTATACTTGTACATTTATTTTTACTCCTCAATAAATATTAATTAGGCTTGATGTTACCTCAGCCTTAATGTTACTTAAAGGTATTTCTAATACATATTGAGTTCTATGATCAAATCCTGAGAGTATAAATAAGATAGAACTGACTCATAGGTAAGAATGAGTGTATTGGGAGTGATTCGAACGTCGTTAACAAAAAACAGGCAATCTATATGGATTATACCGAGACCTTAACGTGAAGACGTTATCCAAGTTTATACGTATGTTCGTAGTTTGTCGATTTTTTGTTACAGTATTGTTATTCTCTTTTTGTAATACAAGTAGAACTATCGAGACTTTATACGTCATTCGGACCAGCTTTTACTCTATGTCGAGTTGCAATTTGTTTAATGCATGTGAGCAGAAGTAGTAGACTTTTATTACAACAACAGCCTGTAAATTTCTAAGGCCTCCTCTCCCCTCGAGGAGAAGGTTTGCAGCATATTCCACCGCGCTGTTCCAATGCGGTTTGGTGGAATACATATGTGGTAGAATTTCCATGAAATTGGACACATGCAGGTTTCCTCACGATGTTTCCCTTCACTGCCGAGCACGAGATGAATAATAAAGACAAATTAAGCACATGAATATCCAGCGGTGCTTGCCTGATTTGAAGCCGCAATCATCGGTTAAAATGCACGCGTTCTAACCACTGGGCCACCTCGGCTCTCGGAGTTTTATTGTTAGCGGCTAATACGGGTTCCTTATGAGAATGCTTTACCGTAGCATTGACATTGACACCATTGGGGAGGTTAAATGTATAAGTACTTGATTAATTGATGCCCTTAATATATATTCTAGAACTATTGATTGAGATATCCGCATTATATCGGGTGGGTATCCGCATTATTTACTTTAATATAATAAATTCGAAATTAAGTCTGCCTCTCAGTTACGCTTTCATATCTTATCCACAGAAACAAATTTACTAAAATTTTGTATTAATAAAGCTTGAACCCCAAGAAAAAATAGGTCAATTTTTATATCTTAAATCTCCCACCAAAAAAGTTAGAAAACTATAGAGATTACAAATCAGAACATTGTCACACATGCTAACCCATTTTATGAAAAACAGTAAGCGTTTATGTAAAAATATGTAATATTTTTTATTCAAGTAAATTAAATGGACCAAATGCTATAGTATTTTTGTTTTGTAAGTGAGTTTTAAGTATTTTATATTAAGCAGTAAAGTTTACGTTTTGTTACGAATTTAATGTTAAAAATTTACAGCGAGGATCTGAAAAGTTTAAACATAAAACGGTTCCGACTGATGGGTATTTTTATTTCTTAGCTATAAAATAAAATGTAATTTAACTTATGTAACAATCTTGCGTATTAAACGTTTCTTTGATACCGTAAATGGTGTCATAAACAAAACTGTCTTTAAAGTATATTTTTTTATAAAAAAGTCATCGTACTAAAATAGTATCGGTTCCTGTACTAAGACCGGTATACCGATCAGCTACTTGGTATTTGGCCACGGGATAAACCATAAAACACCCTTTTATGTGATCAACTGAGAGTTCATATGTACTTTATACAACCCCATATTCTGAATACTGATCAGTTGCGTTACGTTTTGGGATAAATTGTTAAAATTATTTCCAGTATATGCTTTGAAAATGTTTTTTCTGCTTCTTTCAATATTGATGAAAGAAAAAAAGGGAAATATTAATACTGTAGTCAATACCATAACAGTATTTAATTTCTTTGTAATATTATAATGATGATTTTCTCGTTTTCTTTTTTTTATGTTATATCTTGGTTGATGAGTAAATGAGACACACGATGGTGCACCTGAGTAAGTGGTCACCATCATCCATAGACAATGGTGATGTCAGAAATATTCCTTACATCGGCAATGCGCTATCAACTTGGTAACTAAAATGTTATGATCATTTTGGAATATAAAATTGTGATGTCAAAAATATTTCTTACATTGCTATATTCGTATATATGCTATCAACTTTGTAACTAAGATGTTATTCAAACTGGAACACGACAATTCTAAGTTTGGCTGTTTAGCAGTAGAATATCTGATGAGTAACTACCCAGATGGACTTGCACAAAAACATATCAGCAAGTAAAACTAAAAAAGTTTTTAATGATTTCAGCTATGATACTCATTCTCAAAGAAAATTAGCTAAATGCACATTTAATATGCTGCTTTAGTATGTAGAAGAATCCCACAATGAATATTCTCACTATAATGATGACACATACGATACCTCCAGTAAGAACTCAGGCGCTGACTAATCGGTGTAGTTGCTTTATGATCTACAGCATATTAAGCACTGTTAAGCACTGTTATTCATATCCCAGAATCGGATTGAAAATTTAATTACTTTGTTAGGTCAAAAGTTAGTTATCATTAAGATTTTCCGTAAAAAAATATTGGCCTAACTCTGTGACTGAATTATGAAACTGTGTTTATAAGTTTCTAAGTTATCTAACGAGGATGGTTACGGCATTAAAGTTAGAAATAGTAAGTAAATGATAGTAATCTAAATAAATTCCACTCTGTATAGTAAATAAACTTGGACGTAGATAAATAAAACATTTCAAAGTAAGTGATGATAATTAAGATTCGCTTACGACAAATGCTATCAACAGGCGTTCAGTTTCAAACGAAGAGATTGCATTTATGTGAGTCGTAATCTAGGAAATCTTAGTAGATATATTCTAAGGGCTGGTGCACAAGCTCATTTAAATGTTAGAATTCAAATTTCTTAACGACGGGAAAATGCCATTCGAAATTCAACAAAAATTCGCTGTGTACATTATCAAAAGACACCAATATATTTGTAAGTAATTTAATGTAAATAGCATTAGAATTTTCGGTTAATTTAACATTACGCATATTTATCATTATTTAGCTGTTTCAAGTAAGTAGTACAGAGTACATGTTCTTTTTTTGAAGTTCTCAATTCGGTTGTGTTTTTTAATGTTTGCTACCTCAGAACTCTGCCGTTCATGAAACGATCTGGAAAATTGTTTTTCATTTGAAACTGTATACTTCCCGTTCGATCGCATTTGAATATGGAACTTTTTTGGGCTCGAATTTTATGTGTACATTTTTTCGAGGAGTTTTATTGGAAGTTGTTTTTTTTTTTTTAATCTTAAGAGCTAAATGAGATGATAGAACTAGATGTATCCATGGTTTTTAAACAAAAAATTCTGCAACAAAATCAATGTTTTCCCAATCCAAGATGCTATATCCCCTATGCCCGTAATTACACTGTCTGTTTTACCCTTCAAACCGGAACATAGCAATTCAGAGTATGATCTTTGGCGGTAGAATAATTGATGAGTGTGTGGCACTCAATCGGCTCGGCACAAAGGCCTACATCGGGTAAATTAAATTTAAAGCTTGTAGTAGGAGAAATTTTCGCTTCGATATACAAAATCGTCTACTATGAACATGATAATATGATATCAATTTATGATGATGATGTAATTAAAATTTGTTAAAGCTGAATTCATTTGTTAATTTGGGCTCACCTCTTCAAATCTGCAAGACAATACTTTAAACTTACATACATCGTTTTGCCTTCACAAATGTTTCCTTTACAAGGTCTATTACGAGTCCAAATTAAGGAGAACGTTTGTGTTTTTCTGGGTAAGAGTTCGCAATCAGATTTCCATTTTTCATATCTGATCTATGAGTCAGTCAAAAAATATTTTTCAATATTTCTCACCATGAATCCATGTCTTTATTTAGACCCATTACACTCTGTATCTATGTACCGAGTTTAATTATTTCAAGTTCGATTGTTTCAGAAACAATCTGGTAATGGATTGTTTCGTATTCGTAAGTAGAATTTCAGGATACCGGCCTCCATTTACGGCTGGGCGATTTTGATTCCAATGTGTCGGATCTGATTTGACCGAAGGACTTAGTACGAGTGCTATTTGGGTTCCTTTTTTATCTGTCGTACGAGTTGAAAATAGTTTTATTATTGACAATCACTTGGTTGAAACAAGATTTGTAGATCAAATTGTTTGATTTATATATTTTACTGCACGGCAAAATTAAATTGCACAACAATAACAGCCTGTAAATTTCCCACTGCTGGGCTAAGGCTCTCCCTTTGAGGAGATGTTTTGGAACATATTCCACCACATTGTTCCAATGCGGGTTAGTGGAATACACATGTGGAAGAATTTCTATGAAATTTGACACATGAATGTTTCCTCGCATTGTTTTCCTTCCCCGCTGACTACGAGATGAATTTTAAACAAATTCGGCACATGAATCAGCGGTGCTTGCCTTGGTATGAACGCGAAATCATCGATTAAGATGTACGCGTTCTAACCACTGGGCCATCTCGCCTCTAAAATTGCAGAAAAGGGGAGCTTACCATGACTGCATTATTTACCACCTATCGTGTATAATAAATATAGTTACATAATAGGTATTGTCATGAAAACTGTGAAAAGATTACATACAGTAAATCAGATATTTTTACCAAATTTGAATCTTATCAATAATAATAATTATCAATAAAACGTTGATTGAAAGACAACTCGATTAATAGCAAATTTGCAATATGGATGATAATAAATAAAATTTTAACAAAAAGATTTAAGAAAAATTAACGATTATATCATGTAGTTATAGTTATTGGTATATTTGGAGCCGGTGTCAGCCACGGTGCCCTTGCCCCAACAATCAAAAGAAAGAAGCGATACGAGCCCCTTGATTGATCCAGTATATTATTGTGTAAAAGGTAATTTGTAAAAAACATATTTGTTAAAGTATTCTCGTATTGTTTTTTGATAGATATACTGTAGGGTTTTATTGGCTGACACCGACTCCAAATATAACAATAATTATAACTACATGATATAATCGTTAATCGACTTTTAAGTAGTCTAATATTTTTCATTTCATTTAACTTAGGAAGACTCTAAAAAATATGTTGAATACGCAATTATTTTTATTACTTTTTCGTGCATATTCATTTGTTTTAAAATAGTGTTTTGTTTGAAGTCGGTTTTTCTTTTTGTTAAAATTTTATTTATTTTTTGATTTTAAGTGAAGCTGATGTTGACTAACTAATTTTTTTTAATATGGATAGATTAAGCGTTCCGTTTATATAAGTCAGAAACTACTTTGAGGACAATTTCAAAGGAAACTTGCGAATAAAGCAAAAATAGACTTTCGAAAATGCGGATTTAATACGTCACGCGGCGTGAACTACAAGGATCCCTCGAAAGAGCTGTAATCGAACTCAGCAAAAAAACTTTGAATAAGACCAACTATATTTCGTACATCATATCACATCACATCACATACACAAAATTTGATTAAAGATAGTAAGAAATTCTGCCCCATATCGCACCCTAACTGCGAGCCGTATAGGAGTTCCATCACTACATAGTATAAAACAAAGTCGCTTTCTCTGTCCCTATATCTTTAAATCTACGCAACGGATTTTGATGCGGTTTTTTTTAAAAGATAGTGTGATTCAAAGGGAAGGTTTATGTATATAATACATGAACAATATAGTAAAGAAACACTGATAATTTTATTTTGCGATGTGATGTCGTATATAAACAAATACTGTAGTATATTTAGTATCAGTATTGCACCCGTGCGAAGCACTACCTTTCAAACAAAAAAAAAATTATCAAAATCGGTCCACCCAGTGAAAAGTTATGAAGTAACAAACATAAAAAAAAAAAAAAAAAAAAAAAAAATACAGACGAATTGATAACCTCCTCCTTTTGGAAGTCGGTTGAAAAAGCGTGGAGTTATTATTATTATTATTACAGCTTTATTTATTTCCACACAAAAATTATAATAAAAAAAATCAACAAAATACGTAACATGCAAATTAACTAAATATAAAAAAAAATATAACAATCTAATTTAATTATTGAGCATTTCGCGTGCTATTGTATTGTTGTGTGGACCCCCTACGGGTAAAAGCCTCCTCCAAGGAATTCCATCTTTTTCTATCCCTGGCAGCAACCATCCATTCCTGGCCAGCCGCTGCTATTAGCTCATCTGCCCATCTTGAATATGTCCGGCCTCTTGCTCTTGTACCTTTTGGACCCAACCAATTTAGTATTCTAAAGGTCCATCTGTTGCAAAAATTAGAGCATCAGTTACTTTTGTTCTTTTTCGGATTCCTATATTTTTCACTTTGTCTCTTAGACTGATACCTAGACAGCTCCTTTCCATTCTTCTTTGAGTAGTCTCGATTTTTTATCTGGTTTTGTGATCAAACGTCCAAGTTTGGCAACCATAGGTGAGGCATGGTAGAATTTCTGAGTCCATGATTATTTTTTTTGGTCGACAGAGGGAGTTGCGATTTGAATATCTCCTTGTGAGTCCAATATTTTCTCCAGGCAGTCGCTATTCTTCGCTCTACTTCATCTTTATTCCTATCATTGCTGAATGACATCTGTTTCCCGAGGTAGATGTACTCGGATACATATTCGAGAGGGGTATTTTCGACCAAGATAGGTATTCGGTGGTGGTTGGTCATGATTTTTGTTTTGTCAAGGTTCATCTCCAGTCCCACTTCTATACTCTTGCGATGTAGTTCGTTTATCATGTTATTTAATTGTTGTGGACTCTCTGAAAATAGTATGATGTCATCAGCAAATCTGAGATGGCTTAGAAAATTACCGTTTATGTTAATGCCTTGTTTGGACCACGGTAAGTCTTTCATTATATGTTCGAGAACAGCTATGAACAATTTAGGAGAAACAGGATCACCTTGTCTAACACCTCTACTTATACTAATTTTACTACCCTCTTTATCCAGCCTGACTCTACTCGAGCTGTTTGCGTAGATATTTTTTAAGATATTTATGTATTTTTCTTCTATATTTTGAGCTTTTAGTGCTTCCCAGATACTATCATGCGATAAAGAGTCAAATGCTTTTTTGTAGTCTACGAAAGCTACATATAGTGGTCTGCGGAATTCCAAGTATTTCTCTATTACCTGGTCGACGACTTGGATATGATCTAGTGTGCTGAACCCGCTTCTAAAACCAGCTTGTTCGATCGGTTGATATTTGTCAATGTCTGAAGAAAATCTTTCTAGTAAGCAAGATGCAAATAGTTTATAGAGACACGGCATGAGGCTTATGGGGCGATAGTTGCCAATGTCCGCTGGGTCTCCTTTTTTATATAGCAAAATTATTTCGGATTCCGTCCATATATGTGGCACGGCTTCTTCGTGCAATATTTTATTCCATAGAATCGTGATAGGTGTCAATAGGAGAGTCCTTGCATATTTGATGCATTCATTTGTTATACCGTCCGGGCCAGAGCTTTTTTCTGGTTTAAGTCTCTTTATCTGTTTAAGAATTTCGGGTTTTGTAAATTCTTGAATTGGAGACGTAGCTCTACATTTATGGGCTTTATGAGTTTGTTCTACTGAACTTGGTTGGCTGTATAGTTTTGCGTAAAATTCTGTAGCTATTTCTATAATCTTCGATCGGGATATGGTTTTGGTAGAGCCGGATTGTAGTGATGTAATCCAATTCTTTGACTTGTTCATTTCTCTGTATGCTTTTTTGGCCGATCTTGATTTTTCAATGTGTCTTTGTATAGTGCTGATCCTGTATGTATTATAACATCTTCTAATTTCTTTGTTTGAAGTTTTATAAAGTTCTTTCAGCTTTTCTTTTTCGGTCTTGTTAAGTTCTTTTTTATTTTGTAGATCGTTTCTTTCTTTCATAAGATGTAGAGCCAAATCTGATAAAATTTTGCATTTAGTTGTCCTTTTAATAAATCTTAAGCTTTGTTGTATAGCGTGCACTATTTGTTTGTAGTATTCGTCGGCTTTATAATTAAAATGTGTTGTTACTAGGTTAGGTATGTAGCTGTTTAGATTTTTAAGATATAATTCCTGTTCTTCAATGGTTTTCAGTGTTCTCGGTGCGTTGGAAAAATTGACTCTACATTTTTTTGTTTGTTTGAGGAGTAGAGTACCTCTCAGCATTCTATGATCTGATCCAAAGTGAAGTGATGATAATACTTCAAAGTTTGAAAATAGTTGAGGTTTTGTGGTCATTATATAATCAACCTCGTTTTTTGCGTGGAGTTAGCTTTGGTTAATTTGTATACTTAACGTGTAAATTGGTGGTAAATATTTTCTTGCAGATCTTTCTCTTCATTTTGTTCAATACTATAACGTTTTAAAAGCCTAACTTACTTGTATGATTTCGGATTTCATTTGTTTAGAAAAAGTAGTGTGTACACCGGTGTTCATAGGTACGTCACTCCGAGGTCACGAGTTCGATTCCCTGTAGATTATTATCATTAGTTTTCTAAGTTGTCTTGGGTCTGGGTGTTTGTGGTATCATCGTTACATTTGATTTTCCATAAAACAAGGTCTTTAGCCACTTACATTGGGATCAGAGTATATTTAATGTTGTCCAATATATATATATATATATATATAAATAAATATAGTATTATGTTTTAACAATAACAATAAAATGGCATTCGTACTCAGACAAAACTCAAAGATAAACGTACGACTTTATCAGTTAAAGTATTTAGCCGAAGACCTCTCTTGGGAATTAATTTAAATCAACAAACGATTCTGTATATTTAGAAGAAATATCTTTCGTAAATCTGAATATCTTCAAAGGCATACTTACTTATTCTTCAGACCAGAGTCGAGGACGGTAAACTAAGTTAGTGGATATTTATTTATATTTTAAAAAATGGTTGCTTTTGGTGTATAGAGAAATATATTTGAAGAATTTCACGATAGCATTTTATTTCACAATACAATTTGTCTATCTTGGTTTATTCTTAGGTATATCTTATAATATGAAGAAGTATCCATGATTAAAAGGAATTCCTATTTTGACAAATTTATTAGTACCGATATCAATTACTATTATTGGAAGCTAATCTTATTATATTTATTGGTTATATCCATTTATTATTACTCAGTTGATTCAAATTGCGTAGTAATAATTAGTGTAGCATTTATAATTTACTTGTCATTGTATTCTTATGTTTTGAAGGACATTTGAACCAGGGTAGCTACAGGCACAAGGGACAGTTAACATTCCTTTCTATGCCAATTTGGCGGGAGTTAGTGACCATTAATCATCAGGTGGCACATTTGCAAAATTACCTATGTTTATATTTATTTAAGTGAGCCGAGATTGCCCAGTGGTTAGAACGCGTGCAGCTTAATCGATGATCGCGCGTTCAAACCAAGGCAAGCACCACTGAATATTCACGTGCTTAATTTGTGTTTATAGTTCATCTCGTGCTCAGCGGTGAAGGAAAACATCGTGAGGAAACCTGCATGTGACAAATATCATAGAAATTCTGCCACATGTGTATTCCACCAACCCACATATTCCAATGCGAGCTTTCCAAAACCTTGTCCTCAAAGGGAGAAGAGGCCTTATGTCAGCAGTGGGAAATTTGCAAGCTATTGTTGTTGTTGTTACATATTTATTCAATAAATTACATTAATATATAATTCATAGCATTTATGGCTAATACATCCAGTAGATTATAAATCATGATACCACTAATTACAAAACTGGTTTCACTATCGTGGTCACGCAAAATATTATTCAATATATAGGACTAATCGGTCAAAATAAAACGACGGTGCAAACAGGGCACGTCAAACCCTTTAATGCGGGCCCGCTATTACATTCGGTCCCCCGGGTCTGCGGTGAGCCACTATTTTTGCCAGCCCAATATTAGACCCATCCTAATAAAGGGAATTTATACACTACCGTAAAGGATTGTTTTGCCGAAATGTGGCTTGATTTGATTATAAAATAATTCAATTAACGAGGGTTCGTTGTTATTAAAGGTGACATTATTTTGTAGCAATTTATTAATAATTTTAGATATTTTCTGTATAGGTATAATAAAAAACAACAGCAACAGCCTGTAAAAATCTCACTCCAGGTTTAAGGCCCACTCCCCCTTGAGGAGAATATTTGGAGGATACGACATTTCTATGCGTAGAACTAAAAAAATAACAGTTGTGTTTCACATATCACATTCTGAAATTTCTTGCTCGTATTTGCTTACGCAGTGAGTTTAATACAGAATACCTCTACTGAACAGTGATGACAGAAATCTATATATATATAAAATAACATGTCCTGACTGACTGATCATCATCACCACCATCGCAGAGCGTAAAGTAGTAAATTTAGGGCCATAAAGTTTAATGTATGAATAGGGTCGTTTTATTGACTAGACACCCTACTAGGGTAGGAATTTTGGAAATTATACACCTAAAGGGGTTTACACACTAACATTAGGGGTATACACCTAAATTAAGGATGGAAGTTTGTATGAAAGTCCGTCAGTTTTGAGTAACAAACATGAATAATTATTTTTGGACAACTGATTAAAAATAAGTTGATACGTATTTTAACGTTTCTGAATATCCTAAGGGGTAAAATATTGACACAAAGAGAGGTATTTAATTAACGTAATATTTTAATTTAATTTGTACATATATCCAATTTCTACGCGAGCAAGGCCGCAGATAGCAGCTAGTATTTATATAACTGTTTAACTTGACGCTAAATTACGTTTATAACTAACGCAGATAGTTTCCCTCACATAAAACATTATTAACTTATATTTATTTACTGATATTATTTCTTTCTCGAGTTAGGTTGGAAAAGAAAAGTTTTCTTAGATAAAACCACAGGAAGCTACGATACGTGTATCAAGCATGCACCATTCACCACGCAAACTTTATCTTAAACTCTGAAACATTTTATAGTAGTAAGATTTATGAGAAAAGCCTTTACGAAATAAAATTAATACTTGTATTATTTTAAAGAAAATATTTGACTTTATCGATGTGAGTTCTATTAATATTCATAATTTACGATATAAAATCTAATAATAATGGACAATATCACATACATTACTCTGATCCCAACATAAGTAGCTATAGCACTTGTGTTATGGAAAATCTGAAGTAACAATGGTACCAACAACAACCAGACCCAAGACGACATAGAAAACTAATGAACTTTTTCTATATCGACTCGGACGGGAATCGAATCCAGGACCTCGGAGTGGTACCCATGAAGACCGGTGTACACACTACTCGACCACGGAGGTCACCATTATACATAAAACTAGTACTTCGAAGCTCGAGCGACTTATTCAGGTGAAAAATTTACTTAAGTGAAAAACCAATTTATTCTAGAAAACGTATCGCTTCAGATATATTATTAATTTGTCTGTTTTTTCCGTTTAATTAACGTATTGAAAACGGTATTCCTCGAGAGTCCACTTCACTCGATCTGAGTTTCCTATGAACTCTTTATTTGAATAAAAACTTAATATCAAATTTATATATCCGTATTTAATATTCAACTTCGTATAAACCGACACAGTTAAATTGTCGTGCATTAACAAATATAATTTGATTTTTTATTACCATCTTGAGTCTTACGTTAATCATCTCACGCACACTATGATATCTTGTAAGCACAAGCGTCACTCACACTAATGCACGACTGTAATTTATCTTGGAAGAGCACGCTTTCGTGAGTGAATAGATCGTTACTGCTATGAGTAATTATAATTATGAAAATTAATATATATATGTATATATCTGTTCACATGTAACAACTTGATAATTTTTTTTAATTTCCACAATACTGGCATGTATGTAATAATTAAAAAAAAAAACAAAGAAGTAATAAGAACTTTTTCATTTCATTTGTTTTGGAAGATAATTTTACCAATTTTTTTTTATATACGATTCGAACTAATATCAAATAATTCTTATCACATCTCAGACGATTTGTTTATAGCTACTTAGTTTCCATTTGTTAGTTAAATTGCGGCAAGTATATTAATTGCAATATAAATCTTCCAGTAGTGAAATGGCGACCACGAGTTGACGGCAGACACGTCTTGAAATATCGTTCTTCTCAAAATCTGTTGGTTTTGCTCGTCACTCCGTTTGCTTTGAAATATCATCCAAGGATATATCTCTCGAAAACTAGAGTGAGAGGGGTATACTAATATTGACTCTCTCGTGGTTTAGTAGCCAGTTATTTTGGTACTGATTCCGACGCCCTAGATTCGAGCCTCAGATTGGGACGATAAAAGTATTGAGTTTTTCTATTGATTTTTAGTAACCTAAACTCTTTTTAGTAATGTCGGATTTTCAATAATGATTTAGACAACTGAGCGTACACATAATATTAATATTAAAGGTGAACAGAGTCGAGATGGCCCAATGATTGCGGGTTCAAACCTAGGTAAGCACCACTGAATTTTTATGTGCTTAATTTGTGTTCATAATCCATCTCGAAATCGGCGGTGAAGGAAGATATCGTGAGGAAACCTGCATGTGTCTTATTTCAATGAAATTGTGCCCCATGTAATCTACCAACCCGTATAGTACTACTACTAAGGTAAACAATTTTCCTAGTGCGAGTTGCTTTCATTAATTTGATAACAGTGACAGTGAGTTTACTGATTAATATTTGTATGAAATCAAAAAAGCGCCAGCTAGTGACAGTAATCGGAATCACAATTTGTGAGTTTGAATTTTTCACTTCGCCGCTAACGAGCATCGAACATCAACGAGCAATCGAAAGTGAGAACGTTAACGCTCGTGATTGGTTGTAATTTTGCGGGAGCGAGCGGCGAATTTGAATTTGAAAACTAAAATTTATACTGAAGCTATACGAGTGATTTCGCAAAACTCGCAATAGGCGTACTGGAACTATCAGTTTCATATGAAAAAATGTTTGTCAGCATTTTTTGAGGCTACATCACGCTACGGCCTACGGGGTTGACGGCTGGAATACTCGACAAGGATGAAACCGCGAGTAAGTCAATTATAAAATCAAATAAACTATTTTTCTAATAGCATATTGTATGACAAACAAAAATCAGAAATGAAATTATTATAAGTAATAAAATAAAAAACAAGATGTTTTATTTTTGACGACCTCCGTGGCTGAGGTCCCGGGTTCAATTCCCGGACGAGTCGATGTAGAAAACGTTCATTAGTTTCTTTCTACGTCGTTTTGGGTCTGGGTGTTTGTAGTACCGTCGTTACTTCTAATTTTCCATAACACGAGTTCTAATAATTGGGATCAGAGTAATGTATGTATGTGTTGTTGTCATATATTTGTTTATTTATTTTTTAAACATCATGGTATATATGGATGAGAATAAAATAAGAAGAGTAAGTAAGAGAGAGGGTAAAATAAGAAGCTAAAGGCGTCATGGTATATACAATTTTTATTATGTTTCAAATTAAATAAGTTAAGAACATCCGAAAATATATTTCAATGATACCATTTTTATTCAAAATCCTTAAAGTATTAATTAAACAAAAACAAAAATAAATAAAATTGTTACCTTTAGGGAGCATAACGCATATTGTTCATAACCTAACACTTAATGAATAAGCCTTAAAACTGAGATCATCCGCGTGAGGCAACTGAATATAAAACGTGTTTTATTTACATATTTAGTATAGAATTGCACTCGGATTAAATAGGTCGCCTCACTCGATACGTTTCTAAATAATTAATAACACATTACATTGTAAGGCTGCTAACTACAGGATTTCAGTAAGAGTTTTTTTTACACTTATATAAATAAAAATTGAACTACACTCCGAGGGAATACTAATATAATATAAGTATGTCGTTCACATCAATACAACAAGCAAACATAAAAATATAAGCTAGTAAAAATTGTATTAAATAATCTATCTGTGCCCGTGACCTTGTAAGTCTTTGAATATACAAAAAAAAAAATTATTGTAGCCTAAGCTACTCCCTACTATATCAGTTATCAGCCAGTGAAAGTCCTGTCAAAATCGGTCCAGCCGTTCCAGAGAAAAGCCGGAAAAAACAGACAGACAAACCGACAAAAATTGTAAAAAATGTTATTTTCGAATATGTACCGTGTATAAATATTTATACAAGATACATATTCTATTTTAATATTACAAACAGACACTCCAATTTTATTATATGTATAGAAAATACATTCAAAATATATTTTTAAGAAATAAATTTGAAGATCTTTATTTTTATCTTGCTTCTAGTCTGAAATCCGCTAAGACGCTTACTACTCTTGAAGTTTGTAAGAACACGCCACTGGGTAATCTTAGATATTTTTTACACACCTTGAGGGCGAATGAATCGTTGAATAGAGCCTTCAAGAATACCCGTGATGAAATTAAAGTACAATTTTTAAATTAATAAACATAAAAGTAAAATTTTATAACTATTTTTATTTGGAATAAAATTTTATGCCCCGTGGAAGATTATCTCGTAAGTTTTATTTTTCTTCATCAATATTGTAGTGCCTATCTATAGTTTAATATTTTAAATAGATATTATTCATTTATAATAAAACATAAATGTAACTCTTTAATTTAAAAAAAAATCCAATTTTTTGATTGGAGTTGAGGTTCCATTTTATAAAATTTTATATATTTGTCTTAAACTAATTAATAAATTAATCGATTTTTCATATGCCATTACTAGTTAAAGACATACTTTTTTTGGATGGTAGATATTATTATATTAGTGGCATCATAAAATAACAAACCTTTTATTTCTCTCTCAGAACTTAGAACAAACCAGAAAAACAAAACAAAAAATGCAACATCAACAAACAGCCTGCATGGTTACAAGACCGTTCTCGACGGCTAGTAAAAGGCTGGCTGAGTACTTCCAGAATCTTTGGCTAAAAAATACAATGCATAACTGTATCCGCAAATATAATTGTACTTTATATCTCCTTAACTTTTTTAACCCGATGGAACGTCAAACCGAAAAACCTTTTATTTGAAAACTCAATAACTTTCCTCGGGCCTCGATTGGCCTTAAAGATCTACAGATTTATATTTTAGCCGCTAGACGAATAAGGCAGTTGAAGGTTTATCTTATGAAATATAAAAGTAGTTGCTACCCAGATAAAATATAGCTTTACTAAGTCAATAATCTTCATGAAATATTATAAAGTAAAATTCTCCGATCGTGTCTGCATAAATAAATCTAAATAAATGTTCTACTATAAGATATAGAACGATAGGAGAAGGGTTTAATTTATTATGTTATGGGGTATATAGTGCTATACTTTCACATCTGCTTTAAAATTTTGACAATACACATGACTTGAATTTCTCGTTTCGAATCATTGTATAATTATTCTATTATAATTTGAAACAGAAGTTTATTTAGCTACGTAAAGTAACAGCCTGTAAACGTCTCACTATTGGGTAAAGTGTTCCATCCTTTTGAGAAGAAGTTTCTCAAGATGTTTTCCTTCATCGTCGAGCACGATTTATAAATACAAATTAAGCACATTAATTCCGTGATTTTGAATTTAGAATCAGCGATTAAGAAACATGTCTCGTAACCACTGGACCAGCACGGCTCTTAGGAAACCCTTAATAATCGCGGCAAAAGGCTTCGGGCAGAACAAATGAAGTCTAAAGAAGGTAATCAAGGAACACATTGTTTGAAACGCTTTCTGAGACGTTTTCACAGTGCAAATACTTGTTTGTAAGCAAAAGCCTAATAAGACCACTAAGAAGTTTCTAAGTTAAAAGAGGGCGAATTAATTTTCTCTCCAGCCATATAAATAATTATGTACAAAAGTTTAATCTTCAAGTCTTTTGTCTTACACTCAAAAAGGATTGGCCTTTTTCTACTTTTATACATAAACAAACGGCATCTTTATACTGTTCCTGCTTTGATTGTATTTTAGTATATATTTTGTATGGTTTTATTATTCTTTTGTTAAATAAGGCATTGGCATTTAATAGGATATTTTTTTTAAATTCTATAATGATCTTTGAAAAACTGAAAACATAGAAATGTAAAGTCTTAAGAGATTTCTTTTTAAAAGTTAAAAAATATCGTTTTTCGGTAATAAGACCTTAACGGTTATTTTGTTTGGTTTCATTTCAGTTTTTTACCATTTCCCAATGAGCTAACTTGAAAAGAACTCCAAAGTTTTAAGTAGGATTTATTCGAAAAGGTTTTTCGAATTATTTCTTGAAAAGCCTTGCTTTCGGATGCCGCATTAGAGGTGATTGACCCTTTGGGGTGATGCAAGATACCGTTATGGGAGAAGATAAAGATTAACCGTAGAATAAAATAAGTTAGAAATGGTTTACGAGCTGAAGAGTCAATAATCAATTATTCAATCATCACTATCAATATTATAATGATATATATTAAATATGCATTATTTATTAAGCGAGGAATTGCCGCAAAATTAGTTTCTTGCCACCACTCTGCGCGGTCATTATTTACACGGCAACTATTTGTATTTTTTAGTCCAGTTAAGAGTTATAATGAAGATACATTAAATTTTATCATTACAAGTATCGGAAAGATACACATACACATACACATTTCTTGCAGAAATGTATAGATTAATTAATCAAACCCCATATTTGATAGTACTCTTCGTAACTCTGATCCACTTTGTGACTTTTAATACTGCATACTTATTGCTTATATTTATTTGGAAAGAGGACTAGGACAATGTTCGGTACCTCTCTCCCTTATTTTGTATTTAGAAATATACTTCAAATGCTATTATTCCTGCCTGAAATAATTGACAACGCATTGATAATACAGCTATAGAAACATGACCGTTTCTGTAAGATAAGGCCTAACGTATATAGTGGCCCATTAATAGCAATTCGGCCACCAGGTCTTTCTTGTCATTAAGAAACTATAACCTGATGATGGTGGAGATGTAAGTTAATAAATCAACAACAAAAACAGCCTGTAAATTTTTCACTGCTGGCTTCAGGCCTCTTCTCCCTTTTTTTGGGAAAAGGTTTGGAACATATTCCACAACACTGCTCCAATGCAGTTTGGTGGAATTCACATGTGGCGGAATTTCTATTAAATACGACACATGTTGGTTTCCTTACGATGTTTTCCTTCATCGCCGTGCACGAGATTAATTATAAACAATTAAGTACATGAATATTCAGTGGTGCTTGCCTGGGTTTGAACCCACTATCATGGGTTAAGATACACGCGTTCTAACCACTGCGCCATCTCGGCTCTTGTTCATAAATAACTGACATATGTTATCCTACTTATCACTCAGGTGTTGTGGGGTTTGAGTGGTGTTCGTTTTAGTATTTTGGTCGTAAAAACTGAAGACAGGCGAAGTTACTTTCGCCTTAATAGTATGAGTATTGATTTAAAAAAAAATGCCAGTAAAATCAAAGATAAAATGTAGGTTTTATTGACGTAGTGTTTAGCATCGAGTTAATATGTATTGATAATCGCGTTATCCGCTTGTGCAAAGATCAATGATTACACAGAGAATATAAAGTTGTAAATCAGATTTCATATAGATTATATTTCCTGTATTCTCCTGTGAAATATCTTGAGAGGAAAGCACAGTTATATTAGAAGCGTGATTTTGGCATATTAAGTGATAAAATTTTGGTTAAAGTTAATCGTAGAGAAATGCTTTTTGAAAGATAGGTTGCTTGAATGCGTATCATTAGTCAAATCGTTCGTTATGTACTACTTATACTTGATGGTAATTGGTCACCATCACCCATAGAGATTGGTCTAATTGGCTTAAAAAATTGTAACCACTCCTTACATTGCCAATGCATGGCCAACCTTGGGAACAAGATATTACGTCACTCACCCTTGCAACCAGAACACAAAAAATCGCTAGTTCATTATTAATACGTAATAAGCCTCAGAACGCCGATGTCCCTGCTGATGGATGGATGACTTGAGCTGAGTAGTTAGAACACGTGCGTCTTAATCAATGATTGCGGGTTCAAACCCAGGCAAGCATCACTATATAAATGTGCTTAATTTGTGTTTATAATTCATCACGTGCGCGGCGGCGAAGAAAAACATCGTGAGGAAATCTGCATGTGTCTAATTTCATCGAAATTCTGCCACGTGTGTATTCTACCAAACCGCATTGGAACAGAGTGGTGGAATATGTTCCAAGCCCTCTCCTTAATGTAAGAGGAGGCCTTAATCCAGCAGTTGGAAATTTACAGGCTGTTACTTTACTTCACTACTTTAATAAGTCTCTGTAATAAAAATACTCTATGAATGCATGCACATAACATTTCTATAGCAATTATTCTGTGTCTGAGTTAACCGGTGATAGAACCTTTATCTGCTTTTGTTCTATACAATGCGAGCTAATGTTATTAAATGGGGCGAAATCGACCGGGCATAAGCCAAGTTAAGCGTTCATTTATGTCACTTTGAATAAAACCTATATATTTCTAATAATCTTTTATCTTTTTAGGATCCATTATCATGATATATTTTACCATCCCAGTTAACGAAACCAGAACTACGGAAACAGTAAAATTACATTTACATTACTAATTTAATTATGCTGAAATGGCCCAGTGGTTAGAACGAGAGCATCTTAAGCGTTGATTTCGGGTTCAAGCTCAGACATGCACCGCTATATATACGTGCTTAATTTGTGTTTATAATTCATCTCGTGCTCGGTGGTGAAGGATAACATCGTGAGGAAAACTGCATGTGTCTAATTTCATCGAAATTCTGCCACATGTGCATTCCACCAACCCGCATTGGAACAGCGTGGTAGAATATGTTCCAAACCCTCTCCTCAATGGAAGAGGAGGCCTAGCAGTGAGTAATTTAGAGGCTGTTAAATTTACATTTTACATTTACAATTCAATTAATGATTTCAAGAAAAAATATGGACTACTAACGTTTATGTTTGTAAACTAGATGTGAACGAGACTTTGAGAGCGTTTGAATTTAAGATGCAGTCTAACTTACTCCTTATTACATCAGCTATCTGCCAGTGACAGTCCCATTAAAATCAGTCCAATCGTTCCAGAGATTATCCGGAACAGACAAACAGACAAAAATTGTAGTGTTGTAAGTGTTGTGATATATGTATCGGGTATACATACATATGCATTTAGTAAAAAGCGTTTATTTTAATACTAAAATATGTTATTGAATTCCGAAGTAGCATAATTTGAATATTATGCATCCCAAGGGTAATCAACGAAGTTTGAAGGGAAGAACGCCACAAAGAGATGTACATATTGTATTAGATTGATTGAATCGGAAGGATGATTGACAGATCGCGCCCAATTAGAATAATACGTTTAATTAGCGAGCACGCCATACTGACACATTTAGCTTGAAAAGCATCTCTTTTATCAGAACACAGGTTTACGTTTACGTGAAATCGCTCTTTAATAAATAAATTTTAATATTTCTTCGATCTCGTGAGAAAAAACTACAATTATCTCTGAGCTGAAATCTTAATTTGAGGTTAAGGTTGTATTCCTTATTTTTAGTTCATTAGTATTAGTAATATAAGCTAATGTCTGTCTGTTTGTATTTTTAAAGCTAAATAACTATATTGAAATTAATGAAATTTGCAATGTAGCTTGAATCCCTAGGAAGAATATTGGTTACTTTTTTAAATCTTCAGCCTTCAGCCTGCTACACACTACAGTACTATGACAAACGCCGGCAAATCCCCGAGCTAATAATACATATATTGCGCAATATTCTTTTTAATAAAATAATCGCATATTTGACTATTATATTTTGTATTATTGTCCAATTGTGACGTTACTTTGGCGAAGTTTCCTGCATAGCTTAGCGTAGCTAGTTTATTTGGTGGTAGGGCTTTTTGCAAGCCCGTCTGGGTAGATACCACCCACTCATCAGATGGTCTACCGCTAAAAACAGTTAGTATTGTTGCGATCCGGTTTGAAGAGTGAGAGAGAGACAATGTTATTACAGACACAAAGGATCTATATCTTAGTTCCCGAGGTTAGTGGCGCATTGGCAATGGAAGGATTTTTTATATTTCGTGCACCCTTGTCTATGGGTGGTGGTGACCACTTACGTGCTACCATCATATGCTCGTTCGTTAACCTATAGCATAAAAAAGTATAAAAACATTTTTTCTACGTTTGACGTTTTTAAAATCCAACTTCTATCTACGAGAAGCTGGGACGGGTAGTCAGCTTCTTATAAATTTTATACACATTATATTTTATGATAAAATTGAGCCCGTAGAATTAATAGCCCGTGAATACGGAACAAAGAATATTTTTATCGATGTGGAAGAATTTGGGTCTTCGTGTTTCATTGCTGGTTAGATGAATATATTCTTAGAATTTATTTAAGTAATTCTATGATATTGTCTAAATCAAATTCTTTATATTTCATTCACAGAGTGGTAAAAATCCATAACAATTCATTTTAATAATTAAAGTGTTCAAATTGTACAACCTAATAATATAACCTAATAATTTATCCTAACCTAGCAGTTTGGCATTATTTGTACATACAGAATTTAAATAAATTTAAATAAATCATTTTATATGAATTTAACCTAATAATTTATCCTAACCTAGCAGTTTGGCATTATTTGTACATACAGAATTGTATACTTATTTTCATTTTAGATTTATTATTTTAAGAAATTCAAAATTTCAAAATTAAAATAAGAATTACTAGCATTAAATGCTTAAATGCATACAAATATGAACTAAAACTAGTTGATGTATAAATCTTGACCGCGTGGAATGGTGGCAAGAATGCTAGCAGCATTTCCCCGTTGAATCGCAATTCCGATCCTCGGGGCAAAAAACGAACCAGCCTTTTACCAGTGGAGGTAATTAGGGGAGGTGTTATACTTTTGATGAAGTTTTTGGCACCACTACGCCAAGGGCAAGTAACAAATTTTGATGATAGATGAAAATTGGGTACGGATTGTAAGTCTTTGATTCCCGAAGAAACGTTCGAAGGAAGGACCATGGTCTTGGCAAACAAATGAAGAAGTGGTACTGTCTCACAGATCCCAGAGCTTCACTGTTTTAAAGAATGGTCGATGTAAGTGGAGGTATGGCTTTATTTTCACTTTAAGAATATGGGCTTGATCTCTTTCCATGGCTCTTGTGGAACTAGCGAAATCGTCTTGACCCAAGTAGCTCAAAATATCAAACAAGATTATTGTAATAAGAATTTCATTAGATGTCATTGATTAAAAGTACTTTAATACGTTATTTAGTTCAAGCTATTGATTGTATGGCATACTATATAATTTGCTCTAAATTCATTACAGCTTACGAATTCAAGTTCGTACTGTGACCGCGATCTAACTCACCTGTAATGTCAGTTGACCTAGCCGAAACATTCGTACCATAATTACTTGATAGTTACAAAGTCTGAGGCGACTTAGTTTTATATTTGTAACTCGTTCATTTATTTATTTTACTTGCAACTCGTTATTTTTATTAACGTGTATTCTGTTTTGTCTCACACATTACTAGACACACACACACTCACACACACACACCCACACATGCAAACACACACATACAATAGAAACCGTTTTGAAATATATGGAATTTAAATTTAAACATTTAAGCGACTTTAACTATAAAATAAATTAATAGTTACTAAGCGAACACCGCATCGTCTATTTCTAGTGACGTCATACGCTGGAGAGTAGCATGAAACTAAATTATATTTGCAAATGATACTTTAAAATACCATCTCATATACTATACTACGTATCCATTGGTATTGTAATTTATGATGATGTTTATGAATGTATTTTGTCTTTATTGAAATTTACTTAGTGGAATGAAGTCCACGTTGTTATAAGCGTAGTTAGGTATTTCGGAGACATAGCCGTTGAATCAGAAAGAGTCCTAGAGTGGAAATCGCATGTTCGCAAACGCAATGAGCCAGTGTAACTACAGGCACAAAAGTAATGAAATCTTTGTACACAAGGTTATTGGTGTATTGAAGATTTAAGAAATGATTAATTTTGTGACAGCTGCAATGTCTTCGGAATATATGACCACTTACTATCACTTGGCTCCTTAGCGTCCGCTGTCCTTCAATTCTGTTAATTTTTAACATTATTATTTTGTACGAAGAATAATGGTTAATTAAAGCACAGTTCCAAATTGTAACTCTTTAATAAAGTCTTCGGCAAATAATACAAAAATATAAACCAGTAAATTGAAATATTTTTGAGTGACACAAATTTTATCCTAATTTGTAGACATACAAATAATTTTCCTCGCGGCAAATATTTACTCGGTCCTGCCTTTTGATGATCTTTATGGAATTAAGATGGTTTATTTGTTTCATAATGAAATAATTCATAAATTTATAATACGTATAACTTAAATTAAAATACAGCTTTTAGGATTTTTCTTTCGATCATCGTAACGGTCAGGTGCATTTCTCGTTTTTTTTCAAACTTTAATCCGTACTTACGCAGCAGATCATTGCACTGTAATAAGTAATTACGAACCGTTAGTAAAGCCTCATCTTTGAGCAAATGTTTGGAGCTACTTTACTCTAATTTAGTTTAATGAATACTATTACAACAAACAATAACAACAACAACAGCCTGTAAATTTCCCACGGCTGGGCTAAGCTCTCTTCTCGTTGAGGAGAAGGTTCGGAACACATTCCACTACGTTGTTACAATATGGGTTGCTGGAATACACATGTGGCAGAATTTCTATGAAATTAGACACATGCAGGTTTACTCGCGTAGTTTTCCTTCACCGATGCGCACGAGATGAATTACAAACACAAATTAGGCACATGAATATTCAACTTGTTGAACTCGCTATTATCGGTTAAGATGCACGCGTTCTAACCACTGGGCCACTTCGGTTTATTATATCTGTTACACGTGGCAATATTGCATCCACGAAACAAAAATTTCTTTTTAATATTTTCCTTCAATATTGTAAGATATAAATTAAAAAATACACAAATTGAGTGCATAAAACACAATGGAACGTATAGCCATTGGTTCAAATCGTCGTCCAAACAAGCAATTCTATTTACAAAAAGTACCAATAGTGTTTTCAGTTGGACTCATCCACACCCGAGCCGTCCTCACGCCACGTCTGGCCTTTTCTAAATAAATAGAGACATTACGCGGACAAATGCACGTCGATTTAGGCACGCTGCAGCTTTATTTGATAACAAAACGCATAAAAGGAAGCGTTTTACAAACATTTCAACACATCTGAGTATTTTTGGCATTTATATTCCAAAATATCAGTAAACCAAATATTTCAGATATTTAGCAAATCAATCTTATGAAGTTATAATATTACTAGCATTCTCCCACAACTACGTTCGTATTTGAAGCGGGTGAAATAAGAATAAGAACCGAAATTGTCCAGTCGTTAGAACGCGTAGTTCAGCCGCTGATTGTAGGTTCAAACCCAGGCAAGCACCACTGCTTGTACATGTGCTTAATTTGTGTTTATGCTTCATCTCGTGCTCGGTGGTGAAGGAAATCATCGTGAGGAAACCTGCATGTGTCTAATTTCGTAGAAACTTTGTCTATCTGGGGGATGAAATATAAGTTATCTATATTTCAAATGTCATCCAAATCTATCCGACCGTTAATCATGATAGTGCTTTGAACATTCAAACATGCTAACTTTGACATACAATATTATAGGATTTAATTATAGTAATGTCCTATTAAGCGGATTCTTGCTTCCAACATCAACATGGATTAAGTCACCTGGACAGTGTACATTATAATTTATAGTAAAGATAATTGTCCGCAAACACAGGTGCGTCCTTGTCTCTCATAATCGTAGTCCGATAAAGCCGGACAAGCTGGCCACTTGTCAAACGAGACAAATTCGTAGAAAATGTATATTCGCCGACTGTGTAATATCATATAACAGGAACATGATATTCACGCTTGTGACGCCAATGATAATGTCGTCCTGACCGATTTGGTTCACGAAGAGCAATCTCAAAGGCGATCAGATATATTATAGCACACTAGTTGGGCCTGCGACCCTATACGCGTTTGAATTTCCAGAGATTACCTGGAACAAACAGACAGACAGACAAACAAAAATTGTAAAAAAAATAATAATTTTGGAATATGTGCCGTGTACACATGCATAATTATGTATTGAGTAAAAAAGGGCTATTGTAATATTACAAACTGACACTCCAATTCTATTATACGTAAAGATAAGTACTTGTACGCAAACATACGTGCTCTCTATTCCCTGACTCGGAGCAGCAAATTCTACGGCTCTCCATGCCCGGCTATGCTTATAGGCACGGGAGTGTATGCACGCTTCTAGAATCCATGCTGATACTGAGAATGTTTCGAATTCCTTGGGTTTGTACCCAGAACTTCATGATCTATAGCCTATATTTTTTTATTAGGCAAACGATATACACCAATCTATACTAATATAATAAATGTGAAAATAACTCTATCTGTCTGTGTGTCGCTCCTTCACGACTAAACCGCTGCACCGAATTTGATGAAGTTTGGTGAAGCAAACTTGAACTCCAAGAAGGGACAAATGCTACTTTATTGCCTGACATTACAACCAATACCTTAAAACGCGAGGGAAGCCACCGGCGACTACTAGTACAAAATAAATATGTACTACAAGGGAACGAGTATTATTTTCAAATGTCCTTTGAGTCATAAATTGTTAAAAGTAAAATGGATGGTTTTGTAATTAAACTTCGTATATAAATTCAGAGTTTCAGCTTGTGACTTGTACGCTATTCCAAACGTATTTCGGAGCTATGCTGGAATTATATAGATCGTCGCTTTGAGTGCGACGTCACGCGTATCGTGTTGCTAGACATTCTCAACTGTTCAAATCAAGTGCTTTGATATCAGGCTCTTATTCTAGTTCATGGAAATGAATATTACAGACGAATCACTTTAAATGAATGACTAAAAACTGTCATTCATTCATTAAAATTTCATAATGTATCGACTCAGTGGCGTACCTATCATAGAGCAGGTGGTCCTAGGCCCCGGAGTTCAGGGGGCCCTCTAAATTAAACTTTAACTTTCTAAAGCTAGAAAAACAACACACTGAGCACAAGATTTCTTATTGGGTATCTATAATATTAAAGGGTTATTTTTTCGTTACAGAGCGATGGGCAAGAGAGGGTGTGGGCGCGATTCTTTTTCTATGCACCGAGGCCCTTCCTCACTTAGCTACGCCAGTGTATCTTATTGATATTGTAATTGGCTTATTAGGATTCTTAGTCCTAAATATAAACTCAAGATGAAGCCAATAAAAAGTTATCGGTATTTCTGTTCGTAAATTCTCAATAGGTCCTTGTCGTGAAGTTGGCAGATATAACATTCCCGTACCTTGGAAAGCAAAAGCCGTTACGTCCAGTGCTTAAACTCTCAATCGTGTGAGTTCGCCATCCCGTCGAATTATAAGATTGAGGAATTATATTTTTTATGGTATTGGTTGGCGGACGAGCATATGGGCCACCTGATGGTGAGTGGTCACCATCACCCATAGACAATGACGCTGTAAGAAATATTAACTATTCCTTACATCGTCAATGTGCCACTAGCCTTGGGAACTAAGAAGTTATGGCCCTTGTGCCTGTAATTACAATGGCTCACTCACCCTTCAAACCGGAACACAACAATACTGAGTACTGTTATTTGGCGGTAGAATAATTGGTTAGTGGGTGGTACCTATCCAGGCGGGCTTGCACAAAGCCCTACCACCAAGATTCAAGATCAAAGTCAAAGTCAAAATTGGTAAGAAATATTAATGCTAATGCCATTAAAAAATTTTGTCCTTGTTCCTATACTACTGGCATTTCTTCATGTGATGTTTTATAGCAGCCTGAGTAGCAGATAATTTTTATCATAATATTTAAAATAAACTTATAACTAAAAACAAGTAACATATTTAATTGTTGTTGTTTAATTTAAAGCGATGACGTCACTGCTACTCTGTATAGTTACTTAAGTCATCATTAGCAAGCATTATAACCTTATTATTATGTATATAAAATATTTATTTATTTACCAATGAGCGATGTAGAAATTGTATTTTTTTCTAATTATATAAGCTTTATTAATTCATTAAAAATATTATGTCATAGATAGTATTACGTCACAAGTACATCTTTTATCCTTATTAATTACAAAATCTTGTTTTCCAATTTGTATTTTGAAATTCATATTTTTTATGTATAGTTGGTGAAATTAATTTTATGAAATCAAAAATTAGTCATTTGACATTAAATCCATTCTACTTCTACTATGTGTGTTCGTATACAAGAACTTTTATTTTATTAAGGAGTACTTACGTAACACCTATTTTCCTTGGAATTATTAATACGCAGTAAACGTTAAGCATGTGTGGGGGACGACAATAGAGCCATCGATCGTTTTAATGATAATAGTGAAGCCAAAATAATTTAATTACACTATTAACTGTTTAATTAATAAACTAGTTAAGTCAATAATTATAATTAGTACGTGTATTGTAACCCAATACGATTAATATAACTTGTATCAGAAAAGCTCCCGTTTCCTAGCAAGTGAACTGAGATGGCTCAGTGGTTAAAACGCGTCCGTGTTAACCGACGTCTGCAGGTTCAAAATCAGGCAAGCACCGCTGAATTTTCATGTGCTTAATTTGTGTTTATAATTCACCTCGTACTCGATGAAGGAAAACATCGCGAAGAAACCTACATGTGTCTAATTTAAATAAAGTTCTTCCAGATGTATTTACTCGTCCTCATTGGAAAAGCGTTGTTGAATAAGCTTCAACCATTTTCCTCAAAGGAAGACGGTCTTAGCCCAGCAGCGGGAAATGTACAGGCTGTTACTGTCAAGTGTCTTATACTAAATGTACATAGAAAAACATTTTAAAATGGAGGGGAGTGTATTTGCAATTTGCCGTTGTCCTAATAAACTATCCACTCCATCCTTTGGGACATCACGAGATTACTTGAGCATGTTACCGTGACGCCCCGACAGTTGGTGACTTGTGCTGGCATCCAAGCCAGGGACAACAGCAAAAATTAAAAAAATATATTTATGTCGTAAGAACCTACTAATTTTTGATTAGATAGAAACTAGATAGAATTCTCTTTAAGGTAGTCAAACCAGAAGGTTTGATTTCACCATGTACCCAAATGATTTCCTCACAATATTTTATGGACCTTTCTAGCCAATGTACATTGTATTTGAAAATTCAAAGGCAAACATTGTACTATATTTACCTACTAACAAAAATATACATATTCAAACTTAAATAGAAAACAAAATAACAACATAAAATATTTTATCCAAAATATCTAACACAAATTGGATCTATGCTTGATATTAATACAACAGTGAGGCAATCAATGAATGTTTTGTCTAGAATTGTATTATTTCCGCATAAACAAATCATTCGACAAAATATGTTTATGAATCTCGTAACCTCTCGGTGAAAACCCGGTAAATCAATTACCCGCACAAATTGACTCGCAAAACCATACTCTTGTTTTCTAAAATACAATAGGACCACCTGAATAGGCGTTGATTGTCGCTGCCATCCAAATTCAGTATTGTCCTCAAAATTGCTATTTATTGCATCGAATGATAAACAAAATGGATTAGAAGACAAACATTTAGCTTCAAAATATCCTCAACCTGTTAATTACCCACAGCTGGGCTAAAGCCTCCTCCCCTTTTGAAGGTTTGGAACATATTCCACCAGGCTGTTCTAATGATGGCTTATGGAATACACATGTGACAGAATTTCTATGAAATTTGACACATGCCGGTTTCCTCACGACGTTTTCCTTCACCACCGAACACAAGATGAATTATAAACACAAATTAAGCACATGAATATTCAGTGGTGCTTGCCAGGGTTTCAACCCGCAATCATCGGTTAAGCGTTCTAACCAGTGGGCCATCGCGAAAATGTCCTCACTGGTATGAATTGTTAAACAGTGTGGTCCACTAACTATCAGCTTTTCTCTGCAACAAAGAAATAAGCTATATCTGAAAAGAATATTGATTTTTTTCTTCTAACTCCTTTAACTTGTCAAAGGACGATTACTTAGATTATTCATATAGTTATTCGATCTGACGTCAGATGGAATTAAACAAGAAGTATTTCAAATGTTGGATAACTACAGATTTTTTTGCCAATTCTTCTTTCTGAAAAACAATCTATGTCTTTTGAACGTTACTGTTTTTGCTGTTGTATGGTTTCTGAATTTGTCGAAAAGAGTAACCCTTCCTAATCCAAAACCATCGCAAGTTCTAACAGACACTTTCAGAAATCCATGAGTGCTTAGTAATATTAACAAATCTTTTGGTGTCGGTAACTAGCCATTATTAGCATATTCAAAAATTTCATTTCAGCTGACTTTAGAAAAGTCAGTCATTTAGTCAGTTTGGATCCAAAGGATCATTTCATAAATAATAATAGTTAAAAAATTATTCATCGTCCATTGAACTAAAACGCACATTACTTGATATATGAATATTTTCTAGATACATAGAATATATGAATATTTTTCAAAGATAGTTATTGAAATAGAAGTAAAAATACTAACCTTTTCTTTTAAAAATAGTTCTATTATTTTTAGGCTACAAGTAAGTAAAGCATATGCTTTAAGACTATATAGTCTTCATATCTGAACCTTGTTGAATGAATATTTTATTTATTTTTTATTTAGATACCTTTTTTGGTCACCACATAGTATATGGAACAAAAAACGGACTTGATGCCTAAAGGTATTATCTGCCAGTCAACTTTTAGATCAATCCGAAAACTATGAAGGTGGTAATTAGTATACAATTGACAATTAATTGGATCGTTAAATTATACATAGTTCCATACTTTACCATCACAGAGGAATTTTTTTCAAGACACCTATATCCTTAAATTTAAGTTTATGTTAAATATAAAACAAAAAGTAAAACATGCAGATCATATCAGTCACTTAGTCGAGAAAATATACAGACAAGTAGAATAACCGATGTATTTAAAAAAAGTTTAGGTAAATTGCAAACCTCTACATCTCTAGAAATGGGAAAAGCAGTTCGCTTGAAATATACCGAACAAAGTCTCCAATTATTTATCTATGTTCCAGCTAATCTTTCCGAGGAAGTTGTGTTCGAAACAAAATACGTTTCTTGAAAAAATTTAGTTTAGAGTGCATCTATGAGTATGTTGCTTAAATATTAACCATTCCTTGCAACACCCATGTGTCACCAATACTGGGCAGTAGCTGTTACATCCCTTGAACTTGTGGTTTAGTAGATTGGCTTCCACACTCTATAAATTGGAACACAACTATACCAAGTTTTAATGTTTGGCGGTAATGTGTATTGTACAGTTGGTTCTTATTCAGACGCATTTTCTCAGCAGCAGCAAATAAATATTACATTTCGTTATGATGACCCTCTCTCTCCTTTGCATTTATTATTCCCATCTGGTGATGGGGTCTGCCTTCCTAGTCCTAGTGTAATCCAAATTACACTTCGCTATATTTGACATTTTTATTTATTATTTCGTATGATGACTAAAAAAAGATATATCTAAAGTTCAAGAGTTCGTTGTAATCTGCCAACCCTGGGGTAAGATTTATTTAAAACCTTTAATTGGCTAAAAAGGGAACACAAGGCTCGTAATAAATTTCTAAGTAAGGGTTAAGGGATCGAATCCTCGGGGATTATTGCGAAACAGTTTCGACTAAATTAAGAATTCTCTACGCTTATATTGAATATACTTTCCATATATACGTATAGAATCGCATAATTTTGGATACCTTTAATAATTGTGTACGTTTCCTATAATTTGGAATGCTTTGTCTATCTGGATAAATCTTCAGTCATTAAGGAAAACGTAGAAGCTGGATTTTGTGATATGCTGAACCATTTGAGCACATGCAATGAGCATCCTCGACATTGTTGTTGTTGTTGTTGTGGCTAAACTCTTTGGTGTCCCTCCCTTATGATGATACATTTTTCTGATTGAGTAGAATTCTTCTCAAGAGAGGAGAGATCCCCGTAGTAAGGACCTTTGACAGTATTTGGTCGAGCTCCCTTGGGGGCTCTCCAATACACAGCCGCAGATCATTGCTACATGCATGTATGCATGAAGCATTCACAACTGCATTTCTCCTCTAGAATTTATGTAATAATATAGAATAAATAATAGAATATAAATTAAAAAGACTATCAAATAACTTTAATAATTAAAAAATAATTACGTTAACTCTATATGAGTTAACGTAATTACATATAAACCAAATGACAATCACAAAAAATTAGTCCAAAAAGAAAAATACTTTTATAATATTTATGGAAATAAAATTAATTAAATAAAGGAAAAATAATTAATGGAAAGAAAAAGTAATGTCTGTTTTTCCATTAAATTATATAATAATCAGTTTTTAAATTAATTAATTTTATTCAATGTCTTTGTTACAAAAAATTATGGTACAGTTATTGGAAAAAGATATTGTTACTGTCGTGACTGTAAACAATAATTAATTTTTCCCATTAGTAATTTCTTAGTAGCATCCCCGACGGCCGCTGTGTCCGAATCCAATCAAGATAAATAAACACATTATTCTTTATTGTAACGAGAATTTTCAAAAGTAAAGTCAGTGTTGCCAGGCGTAGATGATATTGTTGTTTGTAACCTTTAGACGGCATAGCTAAAAATAAATCTCCAAGTTAATTTCAGGTATTTTATTTATAACGTCAGAAGAGAATTTAAAGAAAGATTTATATTTACCGGTCGCTTTATCAGATTTTTTTGCTGATCTTTCTTGTGATCTCTCTAAGCGTTAAGTAATTTCATATTTCCAAACGGACCCCGTAAGTATCTCATTAATTTTCATCACGTGACGCTGAACAAGGTGCAGCTTCTGTGTTGATATTTTTAATATTAAAAAAACCAAAGTTTTTAACATTCCAATTATACTTTAATCAAATTGTTATACATGTGGAATCTACTGGAAGTATCCTTAAAATACTATGACGTATCGAGGCGGAATAGTCCATTCATGGTCATAGCCTTCTTTTTGATTTTTCAATGTTTTGATTCTTCCTCCATTTTTATTTAATAGATAGCAAAGCACGCGCTTAAAATCTAATTACACATAAAATTTTATTTGTTTGATAATCAGGATTATATAGTAGATTATATAAGTAATTTACTATATTCATTGTTTCTACCACCGGTTCGGAATGTATATCTACCGAGAAGAACCGGCAAACTCAGTAGTTAATCTATTTCAACATTAGTTAATAAACAGAATATACTTATATCTACTAAGTACATATATCTTACAAATAAAAAAAAAATGATTGATTCTTCCCTTATGGATTAGGAATATTTCCTGGTAGCTTAAAAGTCTACCTGAACATGGCTTTAAGTCCAAAGTGAAGCCACAAATATTTTGGTTTTTGTCTGTTTTTCAGTAGCAGCTTAAACTTTGAATGTTATCAGAGCATATGTTTCCGTTTGTTATAGAGCACGAAAGGTCACGGATTGTGCGCTCGAATTTACTGGAGTCATTTCAAAATAACACCCATCAATGGTGCGAAAATAAACAGAACTCGAGTTTGCACTCGCACTTGAGTTTGACAATATTCACGAAGAATTTCTTCCATTGAGAATGATCCCGTGTCCGATATAACCAACATATATGTAAATGTGATTAATGAAAATGTTTTTCATTCCATCATTATATTAGATCCTATCATTAATTAAGTTGAAAATATACAAATTGCAGCAGAAGCTCAGCATTAATTTGATGACTATAATAGGGATCAATTTTAAGCTATTAGTTTTACTTAATTATAATCAGGTCCGATACAAACTAGTTCAGCTAATTTGTCACTTACAAGCGAATATGTAGCGCATGACTGGACAATTAATATCCATTAGACACGGTATTGACCCAAATTAATATAATGTTACAATAACATAAGATACTTGATAGTGTCGTGCACGACGATTGCCATTAAACAAATTATAGTGATAGGTCTGATATAATGTGATGAAGCCACACAAAGCTGATCTCGAGCCCGGAGTATTTCCGGTCGTATCAGAGTTCCCATGCAATTGGATTGTGAGAGTGAGGGATGAAAAAGTTCACCTGTGTTAGTGCAAATAATTGTGCACTAACACAGATTGGATGTCGTGATTAAAGTATGTCAGGACGACATGCGCAAGAATAATTAATTACAGTTATCAATAACGGGATATTACCATGTTTTTTTTGAAGCTTCTTGATATTTCGACATTACCTACACATGTCTTTTTCACGAAGACGTACTCGTCCGTTTTTAATAACTATAACAATAACATAACCATGTTAATTTAAAATCTTATAAAGAACTAGCGACTGGCCCCGGCTTCGCACGGTTGAAATGATATGACATCACAGTAGAAATCTCTAAAATTATAAGTATTTCTTTACGAATTCGTCCATGTAATACATATAAAAACCTTCTTCTCGAATCTCTATCTATTAAAAAAATCGCATCAAAATTAGTTGCGTAGTTTTAAAGATTTAAGTATACAAAGGGATATAGAGACAGAAAAAGTGACTTTGTTTTATACCATTTATTGATGAATCACGTAAAACAACCGAAACTCTCAAGGATTTCAATACGTAACATTATTTTTTGTCGAAAAAAAGAACATTTCATAAGTAGGTTAAAATTGTACCTCACATAACTTCGCCACTTCCATCGCGCATCGCTTGCAAATACGATAACCCATATTTTTCGAATCGTATTTTACGATACGAGAGGAAGCATAGGTGTATATTTTACCAGTTCTGCATAAAAATAGCTCTGAAATGTTTACCTTCGGCGAAATAGGATGTGTTTTTTTGGTGCCAAGTTTGAAAGATTAGATCCAATTTAGTTTTGTGTTCGTGGTTTATCGATACAAGGTACAGTTGAAAATATTGGGACTGTATGTTTTGCTATCGAATTTCTTCCAATAAACAAATTTTTTGTCAATGTGGATGACGTAAAATTTGTATGATATACGAAGGAGCCTCTGAGTCTTGAATTTTATGGACACCATAATTGCGATGATTTGCGAAGTATTGGCTTCGTGTGAAGTAACTCCTCAACAGTTAACAGCATTCACACGAGCCTTTTTTTATAAACGAGATTTCATTTTTATGCTGTTGATCGTTGAGAAGCTACATTGTCTGGAACCAATCCTGTCAATCAGGTAACCATAAAATTCATTGTCACGAGATGGACGAACGTTAAAGGAAATTGTTCTAATTTCAGAGCAACCAGCAAATCAAAGCAGTTCAAATCAGAGCTTATGAAATAAATCCCTTGCCAGTGTAATGCACATGTCACTGTAAGATTACAAAATTCGTTAGATTACAATTTGACGGGACGGATTGTTATCTGTCGTTGTTTACGTATTATTTTTCGCTATATTGTAATCTGTCGATGGGAAGCGGTCGAATTGTGAACTGGCGTAGAACGTATGCATGTCGAGCGCTGAATGGTTGAACGTGTCCCCCGCCAATCCCCGACAATCTATCTCATCAGATTGTAATCTAACGAATTTTGTAATCTTACGGTGACATATACATAATCTTATTCATATAAGATAGAATGTCACACTATAAAAGAACTGTAACAAACGATTCGGCTTTATTATCTTAGTGTGCGTGACACTTACGTTTGTCAATCGCCATAAGTCATTTTTTATTTGTGTGTGTACATTAAGTCGCCAACTGTTGGCCACTTATTTTTTCGACGCGTTCTCAACTTTGACAATCTATATCAAATAATCAGAAGCACATGTGGTTTATTAGTAACCATTAAGTAATCATTACCCGCCCGGATTGTCTGATCAAATTAAATTTGTTATCAAATTAATGTATCGTTGTTCGAATTACAAATTCCTGCGAAGTTTTAATTACGCGACAATGTTAATTAAAGAAGGCTTTAATTGACTTCATAACTTTGTTGATACCGACAAGTGATAATATTAAAGGATTTTATTTTCTAAGACTTGTTTTATCCTTTTGGTAACAAGAAGACAATTCTACTAAATAATTTAAACCTTCTTCCGACATTTTTTGTTGCACTCTGTAAAGTTCCCACTGCTGGGCCAAGGCCTCCTCTCTCTTTGATTAAAAGGTTCGGAACATATTCCACCACACTGTTCCAATGCGGGTTGGTGGAATACACGCGTGGCAAAATTTCTATGAAATTAGACACATGCAGGTTTCCTCACGATATTTACCGCCGAGCACGAGATGAATTATAAACACAAATTAACCACATGAATATTCAGTGGTGCTTGCCCGGGTTTGAACTCACAACTATCGATTAAGATACACGCGTTCTAACCACTCGGCCATCTCGGCTCGTTTTAAGAAACGAGAAACGAAATTTTATACTAATATTACCAAATGCTGCATGTGAAATCAAAAAGCGGTTTCAAGCTCCACTATCAAGACCTCATATTTCGAATGAACTAGAAATTGTACAGCGTTTTAATAAAGTTTTCCTTTTGGCTATTAACAGCTTATCTTGCTCCGCTAAGTGCTTATATATTGATTTTAGGCTAGAAGCCAAGAATTTGAGCAAAGATTATTTTAAATGGAACCAACTGTAATACAAAATGCGTTAAACTTTAAATGACCAAGATATTTATCACTTAAAGTACGCGAATAAGTTAAATAAAAATGTATTTGTGCATGTACCCAACTGGGTATCATCCACTAATCATATTTACATATATATTCTACAGTCAAATAGTAATATTTAGTATTGTTGTGTTCCAGTTCGAAGGGTGAATAATTTATAATAATTTACAGGTACAAGGGATAAAATTTCAAACATTGGTTCCCAGTGTTGGGATGGCAACCACCAATGTTGGGAACCTTGATTTGTAAGAAATGATTAAACGAAGCCAATGTTTGTGACCATCACTTGGTCCATTTTCCCAACTCTATTTACAAGGTAACCAAAACAAAGAAGGCTCAAGGGTGAACACATGGACCTTAATCACATATAGTGGGATCAGATTCAGGCATGTATAACACTGAATTTTCTTGTGTTTAATTTTCGTTTATCATTGCTCCGTATTTAAGGATCGTGGGAAACATTTACACCAAAATTTGTTACACGAACCAGCATATCAGCCTAAGTAAAATAATATCCAAAACTTCTCCTAAAAATTGTGAGGAAACCTTTGCATAGCAATGGACTATTTACTATTAGACCCTTCAAAGTTCAAACAAAACAAGTGTAACTGTTATAAAAATAATATGTATTTAATATATTACACACCGATGTGAGTAGTCGAAGAAAGATCACAGTGGCGTGCATTTGGAGATGCCTATGTCCAATATTGGACGAATATGGGTGATGATGATGACACCGATGAAGTTTTAATGGATGATAAAAAGCGTGGAATTAATACCTGTTACCTTCCAGGCAGGATACATTACATACATATATAATTGTATTTAACTAATATGATTGTATTTTTAAATGTTGAAAAAGTTTATAATATTCATAGATTTTTTTCAGATTTTATTTCTCGCTTTCCAAATCAACAAAAAAATTTAGCGGCAAGTTAGACGATATAATGATGAATTATTTAATATAGACTTTAGCTTTGATGATAAATTTATCTGTGACGTCAAAAGTAACCTAAATGACAACTAACTTCAATGGACACTATTAATTTTCAAACTATTAAATAAAGCAAAAATGTTATTTGTTAAATGTATAATAATAATCCATTGCCATAATGGGTTATTGTTATGTTTATATTAAAAAAAATAACTTTAGTATTCGAAACAACGTGCCAACATTATAGGCTAATAAAAATTCCAGGACTTCATGGAATGTTCCCGTAGCGGCCATTTTGTTTGAGGCGTGTTAGATTTGCGGTTAAACTCGCTCGAGTTAAACTGCTAGGAACACAAGTTAGTGTTTATTTCCAATGAACGTCTCTTAGGAACTATTTAGTAGAAACAGTCAAAGAGAATAAGTTTAAGTTAACTAACATCTTATTTAAGTGAAACGAAAACTTCAGATGTTACAATTAAAGATGAGATAAACGTATAATATAAAAATTATTAATGACTAGCTATTTGTGCGGGTACTTTTCAATTTGGAGGGGTTATACTTATTTCTTTAAGAAAAACATATATTTTCATTTTTAAACGCTTGTTACTTAATTAAGATGTTTGTGTCGCTGCATTTCAGTTTATATAGTTCAATGTACGTTTAAATACAAATAAGCAATTTAGAAACGCTGCATTACAAGGCCTAATAAAATAAAATTCATAAGAATTAAGTTTTATTTATAATTCTGCTAACAATATTTATGACTTAATAAAATAAAATTATACAATTATACTCCTTGTCTTTGTTAATTTATTAATGACCATTCCACAGAGTAAAGCCCTCTTTATTCAAGCTAACTTTTTCTAACCGCTTTACAAAACAATAGGTATGGTAACACTTACATAATTTATTAAAAAAAAAAGTTTTATTGATTATATTTTCTCCATGAATGATTTCAGTTATGGTTCATATAAGAGACAGTGCTAATTATAGTAAAGCGCATAAGGGTGTCCCAAAATCCGAATGCGTACTTATTAACCAGCAAAACAATAAAGAAGAAAATCGTGCTTTGAAATAATCCAACGAAAAATGGTCGTTCGATAACATTACGTGCTTTCTGAGGCACGGGAGTGTAATATTCTAGACCTGGGGTTACTGCTATACTTTTCCTTGTATAATAACACTAGCAAACTTCTGTCCCTTTTACTAAAATAAGAGCAATAAAATGTATTATTTTGGTGACACATATCCAGACATTTTTAACTTTGCCGTTTCGTAAATTCAAATCGTTTGTAAAAAATACATTGGTAAAAAGAGCATATTATTCGATACAAGATTTTATAGTTGACAAAAAAGCATGGAGTTAAAAATACCTGTTGACTTCCAAGCAGGATATATTAATTTAAATAATTCTATTAACTAACATGACTTTGTATTTTTTATATGTTGAAAAAGAGTAATTACTGAGTTTCTTGCCGCTTCTTCTCCGTAGAATCTATTTTCCGAATGACGATTCATAAGTGCTTGTAAAAGCCCACTTCAATAAATTTTATTTTGATTTTGATTATTAATATCGATGACACTTAATATGGATGAAAAATAAATAACAGAATCTTACACAAAAGTATTAATTACAGTTCTAGTGCTTATCTTTTAAACTATTCTTTTAATCTTGACATTATAGCAAACATTTTAATTAAAACTGCAACAATAAAATGGATGCTAAAAAGAAAACAATAGCTATTAGAAATGGAAAAAGTCCCAGTTTTTGAATTGACAGTAAAGTAAAGTAAAAGTAAAGTAACAGCCTGTACATTTCCCACTGCTGAGATAAGGCCATCTTCCATTACGGAGAGGGTTTAGAACATATTCCACCACGCTGTTCCAATGCGGGTTGCAATTGACATAAAATTCATTTTAATTTCGACATTACTCTCTCAGTTCCAAAACAGCTTATTATAACGGTCAGTATGAAATGCTCTTCAATGTAAAATTAACTAATCGACCAATTAATTGCTGATTAAATCAAAATTTGTTTCCGAAACACTGCTTCGCTAAATGCAAATTAGCTAACATATTTAACCAAATTTGCTTACCAAATACTATATAACAGTTTTAAGTGTATTTCAGTATTAATAAATGCGTTCAATTAATCTACCATGTTAATCTAATTAAGGTATGATAAAAGTTTTATATAAATTCAATGGCATATAAGAGTTGCAGTTGATTTTCTGGAAATTATTAAGAAAGAGTGGTTAGGACGCGTGCATCTTAACCAATGAATGTGGGTTCAAACCCAGGCAAGCAGTACTAAATATATATGTGCTTAATTTGTGTTTATAATTCATCTCGTGCTCGGCTGACGTAAAACATAGTGAAAACTGTATGTGTCTAATTTCATATAAATTCTGCCACATGTGTATTCCACTAACCCGCATTGGCTGTTCCAATGCGTGGTTGAATATGTTCCAAAGCTTCTCAAATGAAGGGGAGGCCTTAGCCCAGCAGTGGAAAATTTACAGACTGTTGATTTTGTAAATGATATATGACGATTTTCTATAATGATTTTAGTTGATCATTGCATAGACCGGTCAAATTCGCATGACATTTTAATTAAACTAATAATTAATTAAGCAATTGTGTTAGGTAATAAAGTTATCCTCATTAGTTAATAGGAAAGCAAGCAGCATTATCAGGCTGTTGTTGTTGTTGTTGTAATGACATATAAGAGTCGTAGTTGATTTTCTGGTATTTATTGAGGAGTCTCGTTTAGTGCGATCCATGTCTTTCAGTAGCTGGTAGAATTTGTCTTTACTTATTTTAATGTTACATTAAAAAAAATTGAAAAGTATATATTTACTTTTTACTATCTCCCTTTAATTATGCGATGAGATGGCAAATTATTCCGAAACGAAAAAAGTTCAAGCGCAGGGCAAGTTTTATTCTTTTCAGTAGCACGGAATTGTAAACACTGCTAGTTTCCAAAACTTCGAGCTACTACTGAGAATTTTTCGATTGATAAAACCAATAACTTGTTACTCGCAGACCCGGCGTTTCATCCCAGGAACTGCGGGCGTATAAATTCTTCCAGGTACTCTCATCTTATTCTTCCAAAGAAAAATAAAATTAATAGCAACTTGAATATTATGGAGCGCAACATTTTATCTTAACAAATTAAAACATTGTACACTTAAACGCTTTATCATTTTATAGACATATTTTGTTATTGGTCGTGTTATATTATTCGGTAATTTTAAAAAGTACGTCGTATTGTCTTCTTAACTAAACAGCATATATCCAAAAGCGATGTTGAATCAGAAATAAAAACCCTTCATTAATGTATCTTTAAATATTAAGTCAGTTCTTAAGTTTGCTTTGTTGAACTGATCTTTCCGTAGCTGACCAATTCCATCGTCATTATCATTATCATTACATCGTATAAAACAAAGTCGCTCACCGCTGTCTGTCCCTATATAAGCTTAGACCTTTAAAAATACGCAACGGATTTTGATGCGCTTTTTTTAATGGATAAATTGATTCGAGAGACAGACATTGACAACATAGTAAAGAAACACTGATAATTTTAGAAATGTATAATGTGATGTCGTAAATAAACAAATTCTGTAGTATTTATAGTATCAGTACTGCTCCCGTGTGAAGCTAGATCGGGTCACTACTAATCTATATAAGAGAGATCATCATAACCTACATGTTTATTCAATTCCTATATGGTTATTTAATTATGAATCATAAATACAGCAAATTCAAGGAAGACTGACAAGATTATTATAAATTCAATGCGATGATCGCTAATATGATTTCCGTTCGCTTATTAATACGTCATTTCCGTCTAATATATTATGCGGCATATAATCTGTGAGTTCATCTGCGTGGCACATTTAAATATTAACATTAAGCATCAACATACAACATATATGACATTTTTAACATTCTAGCTAGCTAGTAGGCAAGTGGGTGTATAACTGTGAGTGGTCACAACCGATCGCAGAGGCTCTGCAGGAAATAGTAACCATTACTTACAAGGAATTTCCCTTCTGCTTGTAATTACAATGAATTACTTACTCTTAACGGAACATAACATTACGAAGTATAGATGTATAGTGGATGCCCTACCTAACAGGCTTTTCAGAAACCTAACTACTAAGGAAAGTAAGCGTTTTGACATTGACGAATATTTTAGATGATATACATATATACTTGGTGGTAGGGCTTTGTGTAAGCCCGTCTGGGTAGGTACCACCCACTCTACTGTTGTGTTCCGGTTTGAATGAGCCAGTGTAACTACAGGCACAAGGGACATAGCATCTTAGTTCCCAAGGTCAGTGGCGCATTGACGATGTAAGGAATAGTTAGTATGTACATATTTCTTACAGTGTCATTGTCTATGGGTGATGGTGACCACTAACCATCAGGTGGCTCATATGCTCATCCACCAACCTATTCCATAAAATAAATAATAAATAAATAAATTATTTGCAACCAAAAACATCGGTGGTCTGACGTTAACAGTTTAAGTTTTCTCACATAAATTTGAATCTCTAAGCTGTGGACCAATTTTGATAAATATTTCAATTATGATAATATTCGTTTACCACCAATCTAATATATACATATAACGTGTGACACGTGTTTTTCTTAAATTCGTGGTATCGCGCCGACATATAAAATAAAATGAATATATCAACTAAATATCTACGTGTTATGCGCACGAAAAAATTGCACTCGTGCGAAACCGAGGACTTTGCTAGTTGAGATATAATATAGATTATATTATTTCGAGGATAATGCTGCTTACTTTCCCATTTGCCAATTTTACTCAAACAATTGACTAATTAATTATTAGTTTAATCAATATGTCCTGTGAAATTGGCTGGTCTATTAAATGACCAACCGAAATCATTAGAGAAAATCGTAATATATCATGTACATTGGCGATAAATGATTGTTTCGTATAAAACTGATCAACTATGTTATATTATGTGATAGTAACAAAAGTTCTTGAACGACACTATAAAAGACGCTTCTCTTGACCTAATAATGTTCACTTACAATAATAAAAAGAAAATGTTCCTAATATCCTCATAAGTTTTACGAGCATGTATGTCGCCTCTGGCTGTGTAATCAATTAATACTTCGTTAGGCTCCTCGTCTATTCTGTAAGAACGAATGTGAAATTTGTGAGTGAATTGGAACATATAAAAATAGCAAACATTATCGAGATGAAATTTATCGTGTTTATCTAGAGAGATCAATAATCTTGTAGTCCATTACATTCTGTCTTGAATGATTGTAATTCTTTAGAAAACTTTAGATTCTTAGTTTTTTTTTTTATATTTTATTAAACATATGGGGAAATATATGGTTGAAACCACTAGGATTTGGGTTAGGTTTTAAACTAATTTAACAATCTAGTGTGTCGCGAAATTTAAGTCGCGACTCAAGATTTGCTCGTTAAAATCGAGTCAGAATGATTCTACATATTCAACCCTAATAAATGTGCAATAAGTTTAATCAAATGAAAAAATATACTTTATGAATTTGTATATATCAGTGTAATTGATACAACTTTGCCTATTGCATACAAGCCGTCACCCTCAATTTTACCGCCTCGAAGGGTGAATTAAAAATTTAGGTCTATTTTTTTTTATGTGATAGGTGGTAAACGAGCAGGAGGCTCACCTGATTGAAAGTGACTACCACCGTCCATGGACATCTGCAGCACCAGGCTAGCAGGTGCGTTACCGGCCTTTAATGAATTATTATATAAGTTATAGTTTGTCCTCAGGATTCAAACTATCTCCTAATCAAATTTCGTAAATCAGCTTAAGTGCGAAGAGTTAACAGATACGACTTGATTTTTCAATTTAAAACATTATGTTAGGATAGTTTCATTTATACATTATATTTTAACGTCAAAATTTATATTTACAAAATCATAAATGAAACAAAATTTATACTAAAGTTTATTGGTTAATTACCTTTGATTTAAAAAATTATGATTCTGATAATATATTTTTATTATTTCATCTGTTCGAAATAGTTAATTCAGCTTTCAAATTAAATATAAAATGTATTCAGTCATATTACCAATTGAATACAATCAAAAATATATAATATATAATTTGTTTTTTTTTTTAAGTTTAAAAAAACGTGAAATCTTTTTTAAATGAAAAACAATAAACCTATAAAAAATTTCAAAATGATTTTAAAAAAAGAATAAAAATTGACGTTGCAATTCTAATAAGTATTTTAAATCGGATAAGCGATTTCAGCACGAAAGCGCTTTTTTAAAACAATTAGCTTAGCCTTTTAAGCGCTGCAAAACGTGTGATATAACAAACAAAAATCGACGAATTTGAACGATTCAATTAGTTTTAGCTTGAAATAGAAAACGTCTATCAAACGTACTCACACAACGTGGCTTTGTTTCCTCCATTTGAACGATGCAGAAACAGCCTCTTTGAGGGCGTTCACAACTTTGTACGTCAGTGTTGACCACGACGTAGGCGATTTTGATTCTTATCACTAATGGTTTAAGGGTGAATCGAAGTGTATAATAAATTGGCATTTTTCCAAATGCCACCGTTTGATAGGACATGACGTTAACAGAGTTGAACCTGGATTGCTCTACACAAATCATATTACCTGGTCGCAAAGAACGTTTCCGCTTTTGGCTTGCACGAATTAATTGTATAAAAGAAATCTTAAAATAACATCGACATATTAAGTTACCATACCAGCTGAGATGGCCCAGTGGTTAGAATGCGTTCATCTTAACTGTTGATTTCGGGTTCAAGCCCAGGCCACTTTGTATATGTGCTAAATTTGTGTTTATAATTCATCTCGTGCTCGGTGGTGAAGGAAATTTCATGGAAATTCTGCTACATGTCTTAGCCCAGCAGTGGGTAATTTACAGGCTGTTACTTTACTTTTTTTTTATAAGTTGAATAATAAAAACAATTTCCACCACGTCATCAGTTAATAATTTAACTATAGTGTTGGCCAATATAAAATGAAATTGCATTCTTTCAATACAATAAAAGTATTGACATAATAATGGTAATCTCACTTCTAATGAATGTTAAGTATGCTTTTGCTAAAAGAGATATATGAAAGATTTAATCTCATAATTAGGATTGCTTTAGCAATATACATACATTTACAAACTACATCTATGAAGAGAAGGAATATACTTTTCGGTTTCTAAAAATTTAAAATTTAATATACTCGTCATAAATAATCTTAAGAGAGTGCCTTTTATTTTCGGTACTTTTGCAGCAATGGTCCTCTGCAGCCGGATAATCCGTGGTCGGCCATGTTTGACACGGGCGCGAAAACAAACATGGCGCCCGCCTGCCATTAAGCGTGTTTGTTTAGGTTGCGTTACACATTATTACAGCGTTATTTTTTGTTGACCTACCCGTTAAATTGGCAGTATGTGTGGGCTATAAAGGTTTTACCGGGATAAGTGAAAAAGTTTGTATATTTAATAAATTAATAGATCAAAATGGATAGTGGTAAACGATTGTTTTAATTTTAAGCGAAATAACTTGTAAAGTTTGAAATTAAAGTTGTTTTCGTTGACTGGTGTCATTTTATTATTCATGTATTGTTTTCAATCAATATACTAAAAAGTTTTTATTACTTCACAAAACCATCATATAGTTTTTTGTGTATTTTATATAAATAATAATAGAACACTATCTGTAAATAAAACAATTTCGATTTAGTTATTTCATTATGTAATAAAATTTTAATATTCGAAAATACAACGGATATTATTTCATCGTAAAGTAAATTACTTTCCCAAAAAAATACACATAAAGAGAATAAAAATCGTGACATTTTCTGGTCCATTTAATTAGGCGTTTTTGACGTTACATTCCGCTCCGTTAACAAAAACGACAGAAAATAACGTAATACCAAAGATCAAGGGAGACTAAGAGCGGTAACTTCATCAATAATATTACATTTATCTACCTACTTTCGTCTTGAGGAGGAACTCAATTTAGCAATTACTTAGAGGAGCGTCGGTCAGTGGCCTCACTAACGAGGTTACAGGAAGAATCGGGGTATGACTGTTAACGGATCTGTTTTTATCTGCAATGTCTTATCTAGTGTTACGAATTATTTTATTTTGAACAGTGTAAAATTCTTACTTTAAATACATAATGAGCTGTCAGCCAAAGCGTTTCGGGGTTTCACCTTTTCTATTAAACATAATTCCGTTATACATTTCTACAAAGCCCTGTATCTTAAGCCTGTTCATTTACCAAAGGGAACAATAGCTGTAACAGAAGCTTTTCTACTTCTTAGCTAATTAATCCTTCAAAACATACTTCAAATAGCTTTACAATTGAATTATTAAATTACGTTTCCGATTTTGGCGCCCGACGTGGGCCTATTGTTACTTGCGCACTCTTAGAATTTTATCAGACTTAACTTAAAATATTATACAAAAGTTTAATATTTACTTTACAACCTTAACATAACCTTTGAACAAAGGCTATTAAAATGTAAAACGAAGGGCCATTCACAACCTTTTCAACGTAAACCTTATCCATTTTCGTTGCGAAATTCGGCCGAATTTTAAATGAGCCTAACCCATAACATTATGATGTATGATAATCGCTTCCATTCTCGCCTCATCATGTTACATATTAAAGCACATTACGGTCCAATCTATTACGACTAACAGGTTTACATCAGGTTATGATTAGGGCAACGTCACTTGAAATTTCCTCGTCCCTTAGAAGATTTCATAAGATCTTGGGAATTTCTTTGAAAAATATACTAATATAATCGACGCGGAATTCGTGTTTATACATAAAACGATTTGAGATACAAATGTTTTATTATTATTTCACCAGATAATATTAATATGTTTTCAGGAATTACGATACTACGGAGAATTCTCGATAGAAAAACTAATTAATTTATCTTTGACCTTGTTTGTGGTCTGCAGAATTTTAAGTCATCTACAAGACCAATACAGGCAATTTGTTTCTTATATCTATGTGTACTCGTGTTAAGACGAAGCTAGTTGACTACATTTTATACCCTATTAAAAATAATTGTGCAACTTGCAAAGTGCAAGTAATTATAGCAGTTTAATCCATTAAAATTAATATTCTTCTAAATCTTACGACTTAACAGAAACGGGACTGCTCAGTAGTGAGACAAGTATTAACTGTTCTTATTTTATTTTAGTTAATTTTAGAAATACTTTCTTTAGTGTTTCATTACAATTCAGAAAAGAAATTGAGACTTCATTTAATATTTATGTTTTATACTTTAAACTCAACAGGTGGTAGAAATTGTCTGTCTCGCCATTATTGGTAGGATTATGGGATGGTAGCATCCATTCGACTTATAGTCGATGGCTCAATTAGCTAATAACACGTACTTACACACATATGCTCCCATTTAGTTAATCGGTAATTGACCTCAGTTAATAGCTGAGTGAATAAATGAATTTTTAATATTTATAATTTTCATAGTACCAGTAAATATGGCCGTTAGTACCAGTGACGTCATCGTCTATATTCTTATTCTATAATCAAATTTTAAAGAACAAAAATTTTGGACTAATGTGATGGAAATATTTTTGAAATTGCTCAATAAAAATATAAAGTTATATGGATGTCTCGCAGTGTCAAAGTAACTTAAAAAAAAATTAAAGTAAAAAGAAATCAGTATCAAAGTGAACAGAGAGTCTCATAATCACTTAAGAAACAGTTAAGAGTTTTATTACAAACTTTATTACTATTGTAAAAGCTACCGACTTCGTTGTTATTACTCCTTCCTTCAAACGACTTATTGCTTCTTATAAAATAACTCCCTACTCTTCTTAACTTGAAAGTGAATTTGTACTTCTTACTTAAAAATTGTACAAAAGAATCAAAATTCAATTATAAATTCGACTGAGTGGTTTTTTATCACGCTATTAATTGCCATCAAAGTCAAATGCTAAAAACAGGTAGTTGAGAGTGATATGTGCCTGTAATATTTTTATGGTACATACTCGTACTACTATGTGAATTTTTTCAGGTAGATCTACCTAACTTAGTAAAAATAACTGGCAATTTCAGTTCATGTTCTAAACTGTATAATTACATAAAATTGCTAATTATCATACACACAAATATAATCCTGCCTTTTTGTGTAATTACCACGTGGACTGATGATGGAACATCCCTAGCTTTGACGCTGTAGAAATTCAAACCACTCCTTAAACTTCACCAAGGCACCACTGACCTTGGGATTTAAGATGGTTGTGTTTCAGCTTAAAAATCTGGAACACAACAATACTAAGTTTTGTGGCACCTACCCAGAATAAGCCTTACCACGAAGTATCAACAAATAAACTTTGAACAGTTATTGTTATTACTTTAGTTTAAATTTAAATAATATATTACAAGACCTCCCCACCTAAAATGAAAAAACAAAGTCAGTGTGGGCCACGTTTTCCAAGAAAGGAGACGACTAGCTTGAAGTCCAGCGAAGACCTACTGATGTTCAGTAAAAATAATATACAACGTAAAATGGCATAGGCAACGTGAGTACGTGGATCTTGTTAAATTAAATAAAGAAAAATAAATAATGATAATACTTTATTCCCGAATTCGTCGTGGGTTTTTGTTAATTATCCTTTATTAATTGTTTCCTTATAGATAAGAATATAGATATGAATAAACGAATTAACGACGAGACGTTCAATGTCCGTTAACGGGCTAGCAGTAAGTTATTGTATGCCATTTAGTAAAGTAATAAAGTAAACGCAGTCATCTGACTTGGTATATACCCCGTTTTAAAAAGAATTATTTTTATTTGGTGGAGAGATAAGTCGACATTATCTACGAATGTCTTGTTCACACTGTAGTTTGCGGGTAGATGTTGACTGCGTTAGAAGTTTCCATATCGGACCACCTCCTTTCTCATACGTTTGCTGCGTAAACACTGGTCATAATTAGCATTGTTAATTTCAACCCAGCTATTGTCCCTTATTCTATTTGTTTACGTACTCTCGTCACAATTTTTTTATATTGTTGTTCGAGGGTTTGCATATGTTTATCACTGGATCCCATACTCTCGACAGTTGAAACCTATCCCAATTGAAATTATCATATTTGGTAATTAACCCATCAAATAAAAATGGTAAATATCCAGTTTTAAATATTTATAATATGAAAAATAGCCATGTTACTTTAAAATCTTACGTAGTCAGATATTTAGATACCCAAAGGTATTGCCCTAAAATTATATTATAATAATATATTATATTAACACCTAGTACATATCTGATTACCAAAATCTTCAACGTCTAAAGTGAAGACATAGTTTTTCCGTAAAATGTATTTTTTTTGGTATTCATACGGTTTTAATGAGGATGAATTATTTCTTACATGTTGAAAATTAATGAGTTATGATGAGAAAGTTAATGTGTATACGTCGGTACCTAGTACCTACCCTCATTCAGTAATTGTAAACAATACGTGCAGCCTAGTTGATTCACAGGCAATAAAAGAAGGAACATGCGAACTAGCGACAATCTTTTATCAGTGCTTGATCGATGCACATCTTGAACCGACGTATATTTTAATTGCACAGCATATATAATACTTATTGGCCATTATTTAATTTTATGTAGATTAATTAACAATCATCAGAATGTAACAAACTGTTAGTTTTATTGCGACGTTAGTAGTTGCTACATTGTCGTCCAATTAAAATTAATCAGTAGATTAAACGCCACTGTTCAGGTGCATCGTATTTAATGTTAATGTACATAATCGATGGGTCCTACGTACATGGGCCAATGCAACAATTTTAGCATTTTCACTTTTTTGTCTCAAATGCTTCCTTTTAGTCTATTTAACAAATTGCATTAACACAAAATACATATTTATAGGCGCAAATGCTATTTTTTGTTGCTGTAAAAGAGCCTATGTGACATAATTTTAAACGTATAAAGGCAAAACGATAATTTGAGACTTGTACGCGGGGAAATCCCGCGTGTTAGTTTACTTCAACGGCCGATCAGTCACTTAAGCGCTTCTACGTCGCACGGAACGATGTCGTTCTGTAAAAATAATTTACCAATGTTTTAGTGAATATTATGTTTTATAAGATATAATTCAGTATACCATGACGTCCAAAAATTATTCAAGTACAGTATAAGTAGGAATTTAGTAAATTTAGCTATTGGTAATGTAAATAATAGTGACTCGAGTGAGCAACTAGGTTATAAAAACGATGAAAATAAACACACTGATCTTTGTAATTTTTTTATTGTTTTATAGTATTATCATGTGTTAATAATATTGATTTTTATGTAATTAATAGGTTATTATTGTACATATAATTTAAGAAAATCCCTTATACTGGATAGAAGGGCCAATTTGATACTTTGGCCCTAATACTTGTTTTAATTTAAAACCAGACACATTGGACATCCATTTTTATTTTTTATTCTTTCAGTTTTCAATTCAAATAAGTTAACTTGTGTTGTTTTATTTACCATTCTTACACACCGAAAGAGATTTAAGTAGCTTAGTGTTTATTTAGTACTATCCACATTACTATATACACATAGTGTACAAACATATTCTTTTTCAATTTCAACATATTAAAAGATTATAGAAATCTAAATTTTTAAATTAAATTATTTTTTTGTTAAGTCAAAGCCATCAAAACAACACACTGCAACAAAATGTTTCCATAGCACCTGTTCAACTAACTCAATCCCTGGATAAACAACATCATACTGATATGTCACACCTAAATAACCATGAGCCAAATGAACCTACTATTGAAAATGCGTCCTTAAATAGTCCTGTAACAACTACTAACCCGATGGATGAAATTAGTCACATTTCTAATGGACGTGACAGTCAAGATCTAATTCAAATGACAAATGAGCCCGATTTTCAAGATATTTGTAGCAAACATACTCCTATATCATCCCCACATGGCAGCATAAACCATTTTGGTAAAGAAGAACCAATGCCATCAGTTGTATCTTTACTAACCGATGACAATGTGTCCTCTCCGATTTCACAATACTCATCCGGAGAGGTTTCTGTTCCATTAACTTCCAGAAAAAGAAGATTTACAAAAAAAAGAGACTGCGGAAGATTACGGGAAAAATTTTGTCATGAATGGATAGATTAAAAGAGAAAACGACTGAAAAATACAGGAAAGTCTTACTATAGTCGAAATGGTAAGATGAGAGTAGGAAAGAACAGGGTGCACCATGTCAAAACAAGTGTAAATTGAAATTTTTTCAAAAGTTAGATAACAACACAAGAATTGAAATTTTTTTTGAATGGAAATCGGTGATCATTCAAGACAGTACGATTTCATTAGTAACTATATTGTTAAAATAAATAAAAAAAGAACAATTACAGATGGTGAATCTCGGAGATCATTTACATACATTTATTTATCATTTATCTTATATTCAAAACTATCAAAAATCTAAGTTAATTGTTTGTAAACAAATGTTTTTAAATACTCTTAGCTGTGTACCCAAGATGATTAGAACCGCAATAGCTAAATCAAGTGTGACCTGTAGCTTTGCTTTAGTAGACAATAGAGGTAGGCATAGTCACCATAAAACATCTATAGACCCAGATATGATCAAAAGTATTTGTGATCGCGTGAAATCATTCGAACCGGTTGATTTACACTATTGTCGTAAGAAAAGTAATAAACTTTATTTCGACGGATCATTAAGCTTTACGCGAATGTTTAATTTATATAAAGATTGATTCAACTAAGTATGGTAGCAAATGCCAGTCATTAAGGTAGTATAGAGATGTGGTCAATAAAAATATCAATCTGTCATTTCACAAACCCAAACAGGATTTATGTCATGTCTGTCTATCTAATAAAAACAATCCAATAACGCCGGACATACAACAAAACTTTGAAAATCACATCAAGAATAAAAAAGTCTAGATCTTTAAAACAGAACAATAAACATAACGCACAAAATAATCCTAAAATATCTTGTGTTACATTTGATTTACAGAAAATGTAACTGGCTCCTAGTGGTGAAATTAGCTTATTTTATTATTGTAAGCGATTGAAAGTTCATAATTTATCTGTGTATGATATTGGACATTTGGTTGGTACCTGTTATTAGTGGAATGAACAAATAGCCATGAAGGGCTCAAACGAGAAAGCTAGCTGTATTTACGATATTTTTAAACTTAAGATTGAAGAGCGCTGTGATGACTTTAGATTTTGGTCAGATAATTGTATTAATGAAACGCAGCTAAACATCTTAGTATCAATATTAAACATACTTTTCTTGAAAAAGGACATACACAGAACGAGGGTGATTCCATACATGCCACAATTGAGAAAGCCTCAAGGTATAAGAATATTTATAAAAGATTTAATTGATTTATGTCGCAAAAATATTATTCCACCAATTTATCGTGCGTATTATGAAAATTTGGTTTCATCTAATGTTAATTCAATGTTGATTATTACTGATAATGATGACGAGTGATTTTGTTTTGTTTTTAAAGGTTTATTTTCTGCATTTAGGGATTTTTTTAATTAAGACTTTATTATTTTTTCCTCAGGCCGTGCAACCTTTAATTAATATGAAAAAAAAAAATTTTATAAGTTTTTTTGATTTCAACTTGATTTTGAAAAGGTTTTTACATTTAGTGTCGTTTAAAAAATATATAGAGAGATGTTATTTTTTTTTATTTTTGTGGTCTAACTGAGGGTTAATAATTTTACAACACTGAATGAAATAACGTATAAGTGTCAATGTGAATTATATCATAAAGTTATTACAAAATTATTATCATTATAAGTTGTCTATTTATTTTAAATATATTTTTATAAATTTGAATACATTAAAACATTTAAAATACGCGTTATTTTAAAATATTTTATGGCAAGTAAATCGACCAAAGTGACTCATTGGCCTTTTTATCATTATTTTTACAGTATATTACTAAACAAAAAAGTCACGTATATAGTCATATCTACATTAACTAAAAAACTAATTATATATAAATAAATCAAACTAGGTAAAACAGTTAACAATCGGTGTCCTAATATGTGTGCTAAATTTCAGCAACATAAGTTGAAGCATGTAAAAATTATATATAATTGAAACTTTGAGAGCGTCTACTGAAAAGTTATCAATTTTCATATTGGCCGTTGTACATAGGACCCATCGTAATATTAGTTTTAGTTACAATAGTTGTTATTTTTGGAGCCGGTGTTAAATTACTATCTAACTAAAATTCCATTACAATAATCAGCCATGATAGCTGAATAAGATCTGTATTAAACATTTGTCGAAATTACTAACATGGAAATAAATATATTGGAATTAAAATATCTTTATGAAATATTAGTATTTTATATTTTTAATTTTGGAGTCGGTGTTACAGCATTACGATCTAACTAAAATTCCATTACAATTATTAGCCATGATAGCTAAATAAGATCTGTCTTAAGCATTTTTCGAAATTACTAACATCGAGATAAATAGACTGGCATTAAAATATCTTTATGAAATATTAGTATTTTATATAAACAAAATGTAAATATTTCATAGCTGTCGTATAAAGTCTTGAGTAGTTCATTCAAAGATCAAAGAAAAGATCCAGATATCATTAATCTCTAGAATATTATATCTAAATATTTTATAGTAAGTATGGGTTGGGTTTTATATTAAAAAAATAAATTATTGTAGACTTAATTATCTTTGTCTTTGATATTCTCAATTATAGAGCGACTTATTATGCATCAAATGGTAGTATTAATGTATAAAATAAATGAATAGTTATAAAAACCGTTGTAATTAAGATCACTATGTTTTTTTGTATCTGTAGTAACAGAACTCAATTGGCTAACCCTTCCAACTAGAACAAAATAATGTTTGGCATTAGAATATGTAATAAGTGGGTACTTATCCAGACTTTTATAGAGCTCTACCACTAACAACGGAAGGTCTTAATTCAAAGCGTATATAAATAATGAATATTTGACAAATTCACATCCATTACTCTGATCCCAATGTAAAGCTAAAGCACTTGTGTTATGGAAAATCAGAAGTAACGACGGCACAAACATCCAGACTCAAGACAATATAGAAATAATTAATTTTTTCTACATCACGGCCGAGAATTGAACCCGGGACAGAGTTTTCTCAGAGTTCGATTCAATTTTCACTGATGGCATATCCATGAACCCGGTGTACACACTACTCGACCACGGACCTCCGTGTCATTCAATCTAATCATAAATATTCTAAATAATTTTTAAATTCTTGATCACACATAGCATTAATAAAGTTTAATTAACAAATTAGTCCAGTTTTAGAACAAATTATTTATTTTTTATTCTGTACTTTAAAGTTTATATTTGGAAATGCCAACTCAAAATTAGTTACTTACACGAGATAAAAATATTTGTTTTTAAGATTTAAAAATCTATCGCCAAATCTTTCGTTATTGTGCTCGCATCGGGGTTGAATGAAATGAGAAGGAACAAAATGAGCTGAAAAAATATTGTTATTATTACAGGACATATAACTATATCTTATCCTGTTTCATTTAATTATAATTAATGAAAAACCGAATAACTTTAATATTTTTTAAGTACAACTTTGAGGTTTGGCAATGTGTAAAATTATTATTTTTCGATTGAGCGCGCACCACAGTTCGGTTTAATTTTTTATTAAGATAGTTTTACTATAATAATATATTGGTGGTTTAATCATAATTTATGATTAAATAATTATATACGAGTATACATAAAGCTATATAATCAATCATTAATGATATTATAATAAACACATACAATAATTTGATTTAATGATTATTTTATAAGGACATTCAAATGGTTTTACAAATAGGTAGGCTGCCTAGCGATAATAATTTGTAATGTAAGAAATATTAATAATTCCTTATATAACCCATGCGCCACCAACTTTGGGAAGATGTTATGTCCTTAGGCCTATAGCGACACTGGTGACCTCACTTACCCTTGAAACAACATTATTACTAGATTACAACAATACTAAGAATTACCATTTGTCTGTACAGTATATAATGAGTGGGTGCTACCTACGCAAGTAGACTTGTACGAAGCATTTGTCACGTCTTACAATAATGACGTCACAAATTGATGACAAAATAACAAAGAATAATAACAATTAAAAATATTAATGCAACGCAGAGACAAACGGTAAGCTGTAGCAAAACCTTTATTGTTTAATCTCCTTGGGAATACCTATAAACTATCTGAAGGTTTGGTTCGTAAACCAGAGGACGTTGATTGCACTGGGTGATTTAAGCGGTGCCGCCTCGATACGGTCTAACTCGTAAACATCCTACGGCCATATCGTAATGTATAGCAGCTTAGACAACAAGCTAACGGCTTATTGCTTGTGTACTTACGCTACCTCGTCGCGTGGACGTTGGATATGCAAATAGACTTTTTTTAATATCTTCTAGGAATCAAGTGGTGGATTTACCAATAGGCTAAGTAGCCTGGACACTAGGGTTTAGACGGGCGGCAAATTTAGCCCAAATTTGTTATTATCTTACAGATATAAAAATAATTATACGTATATTCATTATATCTGTAACTCGCCACTATATAGCGGACTAGAAAAATAATCAGTAACTGACAGAAATACCACCTTGTGAATAAGTCGATGTAATGAGGACGATAGAACACAAATCATAAAGTTGCTTAAGACACATATATGTCGTCGATTACGAATAATTAGACTAAGATGATTTTGTTCCTGTGGGGTGCGAACACCGTGACGTAATAAGCCACGTGATCGGAATCGTTTGAAGGGATCTGACACATTTCTGATTCTGTTGAGGACGGTGAGTCTGAAGCTAATTTTATTATAGAAAGCGAGACAATTCGGATTTTCCAAACCGTTGCTTCACGCCTCTGATAGTTATAATATACTTTATAATTTTTGATTGCTGATTACCTGCATATAATACAAGAATTATCATAATGTACATATCTTTGTAATTAATTCTATCGCAGTTGCCGTCTCATATAAATTTTAGGGTCCATATTAATGATCTGAATTTATATAAGAACATCGGAAAATAAAAGGGTTTATGATGCACGTACGCTCGGGGTAAGAAAAGGTTCGTCATCTTAAGATCTATTTTCGTGTGCTCAGTGTGAACGATAATCTGCTTTACCGATCGAGAATGACATATAGCGTCGCAATTATTTGATGTTTAGATTCAAAAGGTACTAAGAGTTTAAGACTCGATAAAGGAATAAATACTAAAACTGAAGAAGGTTTTCTTACTCTGACTGTACATTGAAAGTAGATAGTTTTAAACATTGTGAGTTTTTGAGAGCCAATTTGTTTTATTAGCATTTCTTACTGTTCACTGAATTTCTTACGAGTCTGTTCTCAAAGTTGATGTTCTCTCACGGTTTACTTATATTTCAGTATACATTTCTCTATTGATTTTAAATTAAGAGTAGTTTATTTAATCTTGGTGAGTAGCGATGATTTATTAGTAGCATATTTAATTTAGATAAGTAATAGTGACCTACGGCTTCGCACGAGTGCATCTGAAACTAAATATACTACTGAATTTTTACACAAAAATCTCCCTCTTGAATTACTCAATCTATTACAAAAACCGCATCAAAATCCGCTGCGTAATTTTAAAGATCTAAGCATACATAGGGACAGATTGCGGTAAGCGAGTTTGTTTTATACGATGTAATGAATACAGATAGAACCATTAATAAAAAAATATGAAATTCCAAATAGTCATCATCTCAACGAATTTATATCGCATTAAAAATTATCAAAAATGTACTTGGTATTATTTTACTTAAACACTGAGTACATAAGTATACAATGCATTCTATTTATCTATTTATTTTCACGTTTAAAATTCCACGTAATTCAATATAATTAGTTTGGTGTTCAACTAATAACTTAACAAAACGAACCACAAAAACCCCTAACATTTATATAAATACAAAGTATATAGTACTACACAACTTAGTTGTAGCATCGGCAAAATTCGTAAAACCGAATCACATCCGAATTAAGTACGCCATCACAAATTATTAATATTTATTTCTCATGTGAATATGATCTTTACACTAACGTAACAATGTGTAAAATTATATGACCATATTCGACAATTTGACACGTAGATTTTCTTTCTCGGGTAAAATGACGCGAGAATCTGTAGCGACGAATAGCGTCGAATGCCGCAAAAGGGAGCTATTTGTATTGGTTGTGTAAATCAGTAGTAATCGGTTTAACGAATTTTGCCGATGCTACATCTAAGTTGTGTCGTACTACCCTAATAGTACATTGTCAAATATATTCACATTTTGATAATAGCGCAAATGCTCTGAACTAAATCCAACAGAAATTGCATTAGAAAATGACTGTATTTTCTGTTCACCGGAGTACCTATATATTGCATAAGCACGCTGAATTCCGATGGCACGTTGATATAGTACGCTAGAAACACCCACAAGTTCCTCGGAGCATCTCGGATGGGAATGTAAAGCGGTGAATACAGGAATCGAGCCAATAGACGTGCTATAAAATATAGATGAGATTGAAAAAGTCTTAAGTGTGACGGGACTGGACTCATGCATCTTCTATTTTATATAAATAAAACTTTTACATACGTGTAAAAGTAATAAATATACGAAAATACTTTTAAATAGATTAATAATGTAAATCAACGTACGTATCTTTAATATTGACAACAGACAACAGCAGCCTGTAAATTTCCCACTGGTGGGTTAAGACCTCCTCTACCATGGAGGAAAAGGTTTGGAACATATTCCAACACGCTGTTCCAATTCTGGTTGGTGGAATACATATGTGGCAGAATTTCTATGAAATTAGACATATGGTTTGGTAGGTTTCCTCAAGATGTTTTCGTTTACGGCCGTAGTACTTGCCTGGTATTGATCCAGCAATCATCAGATAAGATGCACGTGTTCTTACTACTGGGCTAACTCGGCTCAGTTAAGATTAGCACCATAAAAGTTTACCACATATTTGTAAGTGTAACTTAACTACAAAGTTTCTTTGAAGGACTTGTGGTACGTGTTATGGTTCAACAATGGGCTTGCAAAATATGCCTTTTGTTAGCAATAACAGTATCTAATGTACCCTTTGCTGATATTGTCAAATATAACTCCTCTATAAACGAATATTGTCATATAAGACGTCTACTTTCTTCTAATATTTCAAGCATTACGCATTACTTCTCAGCTCCGTTCATACATCATAATTTCAACAATGATTTATATACAGTGGAACATGCAGCTTAAATGGAACACGGGATTAAAGCCTTTATTACCGAATGGTTACGTCGAAAATTGATTATTACGATGTCCTCACGTTTGGTCAGTAAATTTCGTTCGGACACTTCCTACGACGGGTCAGTATTTCGAATAAATTATGATCTTAACTTCAACGTTGATATCGGTGTTCCCAACTTGGTAATGTCACAATCCAAGAAATGAATCATGTGGAAAAATTGCGGAGTAACCAAACTTTTAAACTTATATATTTGTCTTTGCAGAAGAATAAGGTAGTAAGGATCATATGTGTAAAAATGATTTTAATATGAATGGTGTAGAGATGAATTTTACGCAAAGTTTGTTTCTCCGTTTTGTTAATCTTTTTTTTTGAGACAGGAATTGCTTTCAAATGTGATTTATTTTGTTAGTAATTACATCTGCTCGGTTTTCTAGCTGATGGCAAGTGGAAGTGGAGTCCAAACCTGGAGACGACCATTATTATCTAATTTCAGATAATCTGTCACATGTGTATTCCACCAACCCGCAATGGAATAATGGTGTAATATATTTCAAACCTTCTCCTCGAAGGGAGAGGAAAGCCCAGCAGTGGAAGGGTTTGGAAAATTAGCCCAGCAGTGAGAAATATACAGGCTGCTGTTGTACATATTTAAAACTCTACCTGCAAATTTTACAAGGAATTCTTTATTTCTTAAAAAAATACGCAGAGTATTATAAAACATTTTCTTAGATCACAGCTGTTCACGAAATGATAGTTATCAGTCACCCCGAACTATACTCGTTATCGCTAATTCGCGAACGATGTAGAAACACACGATTCGTTGAAGATCGCTACGTATTTGTCTCTGTAATAGTGGCATTAGTTTCGCGTTACCCTAGGACTGATTGTTAGAATCAATTCTCGTCTGTAGTCTATTCGTTTATGGATCTTTTAAATAACTTAGGTGGTTTCGTAGGCATGTATTCGGGATTGAGTGTTGAATCTTCAGAGACATTTTTGAAGAGATTTTTGAATGATCACAAAAGGGTATTCTACTATGATTGAAAAAGTATATTTCGTTAAAACAAATACGTTTTCTTGCAATAAAAATAAATTAAATTTTAAACATTTTTAATTTCCGCAATAACGCTGTCAGTAATTTTTGGTGACGTCACATTGATAAAAACAACATTTGCGTGTATATGACTAGCACTTATCAACGTTAACAGTTAACATAAATGTTCGGTGTTTTTTTTTGGAAAATAATAAATTAGAATCAGTATCGCTGGAGTGTAATATAAAAATACTAGCATAAAAAATCAACTAGAATTTGTTCATACCAGTACCAGATGATATTGAAATGGCATATTTTCTGTGTCTCTGTCTGTCCTATCTGACGGCACACCATAGCGGCCCGTATTTTATGTCAAGTGATATACAGACAAAAATTACGTCTTTTAAGTTCAATGTTACAAATTAATAATGCGCTTTTATGATTCGAAATGAAAATATTTCATGGCTTAGCAACCCGAAATACCCTATTCTGCCATACAGAAACATCTTAATATAAAATAAATGATAGTAAACAAATATGGGTCAGGCGATATTATAGGTATCTATAATAGGTATGATGTCCCTTGTTTGAATTCGATAATGATATTTCACTACGGCCAATTTCAAGATTTCAATTCAATTCATTTTAAACTTTCATTTCAATTTTAGACTTTCATGATATATTACAAAGATAAGCGTATATTCGATTCTCCTACCGACAGTTCGATTTGACAAATCTGTCACAAATGAAAGCAGTTCAGCAAAAGGACAAAAAAAATTCAAATAATTGTGAGAATTCTTCGACGGCAAAAACCACTTACCTTTTAAAGAGTTTATCATGGGTTCAAAATGCCTAAAACCCGATCTCATAGGATCAACGGGATAGTAATTGTGTCTTCTAAACCCTATATAATACTACGTTTTTATATAAACTTAAATAAAGAGCTGATACCACTATTAATTAAGATCGTCTCACCCATCTTGAACTAGCAGTAATAAAAGAAAACATTTCTTTAGAGATAAACGAATCACCTATTTTCAAAGTCCGAGCCAAACTAAACTTGACTGAAATAAAAGAGTCTTAACTTATAAAGAATTCAAGAGATAAGTCTGACGTTTTTTGATTTTTCTGAGTAACGTTAAATATCTAAAGGTTTACGTGATACGAGTACGCGAAATTGAGCATTGTTAGGACACCCTCATCCACAACGTGCTTATACGGCGCTTAATTTTGAATGTGACTAAAATATTTTACAAAGATGCCTTTTCATTGTGTCTGACGTAGACGTGATCGCTTGAAATATAGTCAAAATTGAATTTTTCTTTTGTTAGGGTCGAATAAAGTTCTATGGAAATAATGATGGACGTTTCTTTGAGGTTAAAGAAGGTTTATTTTTAAAGACTGATTACAAAAAATATATATAAGTTACTCCAGTCACTTGTTTCTATACAATTTTCAAAAGGTTCATCCTTTCAGCTTTCTTAAAGGCCGGCAACGCACCTGCAAGTGTCCCGGTGTTACAGAAATCCATGGACTGTGTCACATTCCATCAGGTGAGCCTCCTGCCCGTTTGCCAATTATATCATAAAAAAGTGTTTTAGTACGAGGTATGAGTGCGTGGATGGACGCTTGTCTTGAGATGAGAATAAGAGGCTGCAGTAGCGTCTAATATTTGTCTAAATACGAATTAAATACGAATAATTTACTGTATCGATCAATATCAGCAAACGAATATACGAGTAATTTGGACAAAAACGAAATTCGATATTCTTGAATGCACTTTGAACCAGAAATCTCATTTCAGAAGTATTATAATCACCCTCAATTATACCCAAGTGAAAGCTGGTGGGTAATTAAACTTTTAACAATAGCCTGTGAATTCCCACTGCTGGGCTAAAAGCCTCCTCTCCCTTTGAGGAGAAGGTTTTGGAACATATTCCACCACGCTGTTCCAATGCGGGTTGGTGGAATGCACATTTAGCAGAATTTTTATGAAATTTGTTGCATGCAGGTTTCCTCACGATGTTTTCCTTCACCGCTGAGCACGAGATGAATTATAAAGACAAATTAAGCACATGAAACAGCGGTGCTTGCCTGGGTTTTAACCCGCAATCATCGGTTAAGATGCACGCGTTCTAACCACTGGGCCATCTCATCTTAATTAAACTTTAAAACAGTCAAAACACTTAAGAAACCAAGGAAACATCTTACCATGTATAGTGCTTGTTAATTCCAACTGACACCTGTCATTCGAGATCAGGCGCGAGCCATCAAAAAAGATAAAAGGAATCTAAACGTCGATACAGATAACGTGACCCGTGTAAATATTTGATCGAGTCTATTTTATTGAACTCATAAAAATAAACGAGAGAATATTATTAGGAGTACCGATAAGTAATGAATCATTTTCGTCTACGTAATATGAGTCCGCAGATATTTTTAACTTTGTCGGTTATTGAGATCTTGTGTTTTGAAAAACATTTATTCATAAAGCTTATTACATAATCCAATAATATTAAACATAATCTTGTTTTCTTGGTGGTAGGGTTTTGTACAAGCCCGTCTGGGTAGGTACCACCCACTCATCAGTTATTCTATCGCTCAGTACTCAGTATTGTTGTGTTCCGGTTTAAAGGTTGAGTGAGCCAGTGTAACTACAGGCACAAGCGACATAACATCTTAGTTCCCCAGGAACTAGAAATAACTAGAAGGAGTTAGTTGTAAGGAATAGTTAATAGTTATTACAGCGTCATTGTCTATGGGTGATGGTGACAACTTATCATCATCATCATGGTGGCCCATACGTTCGTTCGCCAACCTATACCATAAAAAAATATATCCCTTCGTATTCATTGTACGGAACACATTAATTTAATTATCTACGGTTCAATGACTATTCCATCTGTGAAAAGAGTAACTAATTATTTTCTTTATGGTATTTAATATTAATTTAATTCTAAAATCAGGCGGTGTAACGATGCGTGGATAGGCAATTAGACATACATAGTCAGCTTTATATCTTAACAGTATTGATTCATAGTATTAAAAATATTCGTTATAGAACTTTAATGCTTATGATTCTTTAATGTGCCACTTGATGGTAAGTGGTCAATATCGTCAAAAGACATTGAGCTGTTAGAAATATAAACCTATCGGATACGGTACCATGCTGCTTCATGGTAGCGTATCTGATAGGCGGCACGGTCTGATAGAGGTATTTATTGATTTGTCTAGATTTTATTTGTCCATTAACATTAATATATATATACATATATATATAACTTCAAATAAAATATATGTTTATACATATATATTGACTTCAACTATTTTATAGAACAAGTACTAGCGAAATTATAAATTAAGACAGATAGAAACACAAAACAACAACTTTTATTTTGCAATAAAATTGCTGTCATTTGTAGCGATTATTTGTTTTAAATTCAATGTTATTATATTAATCCAAAGCTCATTTAATAAATGGTATATTACGAGGAAATTGTTGCATAAAGTGATATTGGTTGTTTCAAACCTGATGGAATTTAATTCGTCAGCTTCCAATTAACCTGTAGTCACCGGTCCATTTGTTTGCAGAGATTCATTTTATTTCAACTGACAATACGAAAATTCATTAACTATAACATATTTTAGGCTATTTCGTTTTAAAATCTAGCTTATATTTTTGCATTATATTTTACCGTTTTACCTAGTTACATTTTAGAGTGGAGTAAATAAATACTCTACAATCACTAGGTAAATTCATACATTTCATATATTTTTTTAATATATTCCCCTTTTTATATGTAAAAGTAAGTAACAGCCAGTAAATTTCCCATTGTTGGGCTAAGGCCTCCTTTTCCATTAAGGAGAGGTTTTGGAACATATTCCACCACGCTGTTCCAATGCGGGTTGGTGGAATGTACATGTGTCAAAATTTCGATGAAATTAGACACATGCAGGTTTCCACACGATGTTTTCCTTCACCGCCGAGCACGAGATGAATTATAAACACAAATTAAGCACATGAATCAGCGGTGCTTGCCTGGGTTCGAACCCGCAATCATCGATTAAGATGCACGCGTTCTAACCACTGGGCCATCTCGACTCTCGCAAGGTATGTGAGAGTCGCAAGGTATCCGTTTATGCCACCTGATGGTAAGTGGTCAACATCACCCATAGACAATGACGCTGTAAGAAATATTACCTATTCCTTACATCGTCAATTTGCTACCAACCATGGGAACTAAGATTTTATGTCCCTGGTGCCTGTAGTTACCCTGTAGTTACCCTTACTCACCTTTCAAACCGGAACACAACAATACTGAGTACTGTTATTTGGCGGTAGAATAACTGGTGAGTGGGTGGTACCTACCCAGACGGGCTTGCACAAAGCCCTACCACCAAGTGGTACATAATAAGTACATAATATTGTTGTAAAATAATTCCAGTAACATCACTATTAGTTGTTAGTTTTATAATTCCAGATATTATTTGACATAACTAGAATCATATCTATACAATATTGAGCTTTGAATACAAGTCTTCCGTGAAGCATCCTTTTCTCCTTGTTATATGGAGTTGTATTCAGTGACGTATGAATACTTGAATCTTTTAATAATCCACCGGATTGTTATAGATAGCAAAGTGACTTGTGAAAGTTTTCTTCGTATAGTAACAAGGCACAGCAAAATCCACATACTATTTACAAGTATTTTTCCATCTTGATCTGTAATACCTGTTGACTTCCAGGCAGAATATATTACATACATATATAATTGTGTTTAACTAACATGACTGTGTTGAAAAAGAGTAAGTAACTACTTGCCGGTTCTTCTCGGTAGAATCAACTTTCCGAACCGGTGGTAGCTTCACTTAATTGTTGAATGACGATTCAAAAGTGCTTGTAAAAGACTTCTTGAATATAGTTTATTTTAATTTGATTTGGACGTGGAAGATGTTTGATAAATCATTACATAGTTTAAAACAAAGTCGCTTACCGCTGTTTGTCCCTGTGTATGCTTAGATCTTTAAAATTACACAACAGATTTTGATGCGTTTTTTTTTTGAAATAGTGATTCGACAGGAAGGTTTTCGTATATAATACACGGACAATATAGTAAAGAAACACTGATAATTTTAGAAGTTTCTAATTTTATGTTGTACATAAATAAATTTTGTAGAATATTTAGTATCAGTATCGCATCCGTGCGAAAACGGGGCGGGTCGCTAGTAAAATATATTACTGGGGTTATTTATCAACGCAATATATCACATAAATATGAAAAAAATCTATGCTTTAATCTCCGACGGCACTACGTGTAATATCGTGTAATATATATTACGCAGTTAGACAAATACTTCATAACTTATTAACATTACAAGATTATATTCTAAATTTAAAACGTTTGGCTATTGTGGTACCTATTGGTGGTAGGGCTTTGTGCAAACCCGCCTGGGTAGGTACCACCCACTCATCTGTTATTCTACCGCCAAATAACAGTAGTTAGTATTGTTGTGTTCCTGTTTGAAGGGTGAGTGAGCCAGTGTAACTACAGGCACAGGGGACATAACATCTTAGTTCATAAGTGGTGGCACATTGACGATGTAAGGAATAGTTAATATTTCTTACAGCGTCATTGTCCATGGGTGATGGTGACCACTTACCATCAGGTGGCCCATATGCTCGTCCGCCAACCTATACAAAAAATATATTGTGGTTTGTTTGTCGAGGGTAATGCACTCAAATAAGTCATCAATAAAAAAAGAGTATAAAATATCCATCTAAGTGGGAACTACAATTAATGCTAAGATATGAATGAATGAATGAATAGATGAATTAAAAAGAAAGTAACACAAAATTAATAAAATACAAAAACCGAATAAAAAAAAAGAAGTACATTAAAAGTGTTGTACAACGGGCGGGCTTATGGCTTATTAGCCATCTCTTCCAGACAACCCAATCAAAGGGAGATTTCAAGATATACAGATATGTCAAACATGTAGTACCCCTACTTTGGAATCTGAAATTCGAACTGAGACACGGACGCCAGCCAGTCAATGATAATATTCGAATTACAAAAAAAGACTACGGAAAATATCACATTGTCAGTTAAGCCGAAAAAATCCCATATGAAAAAAAAAACAAATTAAATTCCGAACACAAAACGTTCCAGGAAAGTACTATGAAAATCCTATTATATATTTTTTTAATTGTCACAGCTTTGCTTTTGAGTCTCATTCAAGGATCGTCACGTGGCTGAATTGTTGAGTTACCTTTGTTTTATAAAAGTGGATAAACGAAACAAATAAGATTGGCGGGATAAACGACAAATTATAAACAATTAGTTCACGGAAGACGGTGACATGGATTCTTTTTCTATTATATTACTGTTTTCACTTCTAACGAGCGTGTTTTATTTGTAATTGTGATATTACTTCCTTATTTATCCCAAGTCTGGAATATTAATATTTTCTGTTTACAATTTCGAAAACATGACTGTTAATTTTAACGAGTTCCCAATTATGATTCTACCAAGGGAATCATACTGGAAGCCTCGATTAACCAAACATTTTCATTGGTTAAGTGGATGTCTAGTGTGCCTGAGCCTTAAAAATGTAAGGAAAATATTGCTGGTAATAAATACAAAATAAAAAATAATAAAACTTGAACATAATCTAAACATGTCTCCGTCATTGTAAATTAAGAAACAATTTAAAAAAAAACGTATAGCCTATAAATACTGCTGGGTTAAGGCATTTTCTCCATAAAAGTAGGTTTGACGATTCAAATTCTTTACGATGCTGTCATTCACCGCCGAGCATGCCTTGATTATAAAAAGAATTAAGCACCACGTAATTTCCATTCCGCATTGCTTATTTGGTTTTGACTTCGCGATCACTAGTCAATAGTTCTTCAAGTTTTCTAAACATGAAACCATTTCAGCTCATATGTGTAAGAGTCATCAAATTTCAGCTGTCTTTGTTCAAAAGATTTGATTTCCCTACCAATAAAAAAAGGTTTGGACTCTGTGAGATAACAAATAAAAATCTGAAGGGGAATTTAAGTCCTAGACACGTTTCTAGTTTGCAAAGCTGAGTAATCATACGTCAGTACCAACATGCGTGAGGGATACATAAAATTGAGATGAACTCAATAATATATTCGGTATACACTGACCCAATGAAACATACTAAACTTTCCGCTGACCGGGACCAAGCCTTCGGGAAGCGCATATCATTTTCATATGTTTACATAATAAATTTATGATTCCGACCTAAATCAACAGCGTCCCATGGAGATGGTTTTTTTTCACTCCCGTTTTAGTTAAGCCATTGAAACGGTGACGTATATAGAAATTCGTTCTAGCTTTCTCGACAGAATTGCACAATATAAATTCAAGACAAATTTTGTAATTGAATACATTTATATGAACATATTTATATTAATATATAGTATGAATATGTAGTATGGATATGTGATATATATGAGCAAATAATGTGCACAGAAAGTCATTATAAAGATCATAATGATTGTAACTTAGAATTATGAAAATAAGTCTGCTCATGATTAAAATACAGCTGATAAAACATTTTTCCAAAATCATACCTTCTCCTTATAATGTGGTACTTAATTGGTCTGGATGACTTTTCTACTAAATTGATCTACTAAAAAATAAATCCAACGCTTTTATCACATCCACAAGCATTTTTAAATCGCAATTTAACAAACTATATTAAGAGAAGCTACCATCGGTTCGGAATGCAGATTCCACAAAGTACTGGCATGTTATTCTTATTCAATATACTTATAACATGTTTTCCGAAAATCAATAATAAGCCGCAAAATATTGAGTCGTTTCGACGTCAAATATTTTGACTTTTATCTTTTTATGTTTTGGAATAGAGGATACTTTTATAGTTCGATAATTCTTATTTCTATTCGGCGCATGCCCTAACGCGACACAAATAATCGTGTCAACGATAGCCATCATAATGCCGTTATTAATCTCATACATTTTTATGACTCCATCCAAAACAATTTATACGGAGCTTAATATTGGAAAGTAGCCCATTTTAGGTTTGTCGGAATCCATGAATATTTTATTAAGAAATTCTTTACAAATATTTTGCCAAGTTGATAGAAATTTTGAATCGGTAGTATTATATTCTTTTGGGTTAAAAAATGTTTTCGTTTTATTAATTTTGAGAGATTTTACCAAAAAATATATCAATAATACAGTGGGCAAAACGATCAAGATTCGTCATTCGTATATATTAATATTGACTATAACTTTTATTAACATAATGATGTTATAACGAAAAATTCCGTAAATCCGTAGGGAGTCTCGTGTCTAGACGTGGAATAAATAATAATATCGGTTTACTTTGATAACATGCATACAAATATATTTTAATACAAAGAGCTAAGATATTTTTAAGAGAAGCCTTTATCTCGTACCTCTTTACATATTTCATTCTAGACCCTTGTATTACTCTTGTTCACACTATTGTAAGTTTTAAACGCAGAATATTACGTTTGCGTTTCCATGAAATTGATATGGAAAACGTGCAGTGCATCTTGAGGAAAAAATTTGCAAAATGGCTTTTCTTCGTTCAAAAATTTCACTAACACAAACGTGATAATATCCAGCATTAGAAACTTCATATGCCAGGTCATTCACCGTTAAAGTGGATATATATTTTGAAGTTATTAGGCAGACGAGTAAATGGACCAGCTGATGGAAATTGGTGTTCATAACCATGGGCATTATAAAATTTTTTAATACAGCCTGCAGTTACACTTGCTCACTCACCCTAAAAACTGGAGCACGACAACGTTAAGTATTACAAATTGACGGTAGTCTATATAAGCATTAGTTTCTTACCCAAAGAAGATTGCAAAAAGGCCTATTCAAGTAACAAGAAATAGATTTTCAAATAAATATATGTTGCCAGTTATGTGAGCGTGTAAATGTTTCTATCACTGTTATGTTCTGGGATAAGGCCTTCTTAAGATATGAGCTTAGCTTTGTAGCTTATTCCAACACGCTTCGCCATACATACATATGTGACGGAATTTCAACGGAAGTTTAGGATTCCTCCCGATATTTTCTTTCGATGGGCTCTAAGCACATATTTGTAATATGAAAATATTTGTTAAAATATGCCTACTGAGGTTGCATTGACTGGAGAAACTTCAATGCAACCTCAGTAGCAGTTTCACTTGGTGGTAGGGCTTTGTGCAAGCTCGTTTGGGTAGGTAGTACTCAGTATTGTTGTGTTTCAGTTTGAAGGGTGAGTTAACCAGTGTAACTACAGGCACAAGGGATATAACATCTTAGTTCCCAAGGTTGGTGGCACATTGACGATGTAAGGAATAGTTAATATTTCTTACTGCGTCATTGTCTATATGTGATGGTGACCACTTTCCATCAGGTGGCCCATATGCTCGTCCGCCAACCTATACCATAAAAAAAACTCTACTCTTGTAGCTTTGGTACAGGAAAGGAATAGCAAATTATGTTGACAGAATGTCGTCCAGTGAAGTCAACATTTGACGGAGCTACAAGACTAGTGTATTTATGCACCTGAATACTGATAGAATAAAGGTTGAAGTTCAGAGTGTGAATAGAAATTAATAATTGTTTTCTATGTCCTTTTTCCTGTTAGAAAAACGCATACATATAATATAATATACATTAAAAAATAATCCTTGGAATCTAAAATTTACATAAAAATATTATGAATCCTGATGTGAAAATAGCCACGATTACTTTGCAACGCAATCCGACAGGAATTCAAAGAACAGATCCTGAGCCAATTACGAGCCATAAAATTTGCAAAGTGGAATAGGAAACGATTTCAGAAAAGGTTAAAAATTCTTTAAATATTAACTTATAAAGCCGGTGTTGAGTAAGATCGAGTGATAAATAATTAATCAAAACTAAATACTGTTCTGCAAAAACAAAACACGGAAATTGAATTAAATAAATTCCTTCCTCTCGATCAAGTTTAATTTGTAATCAACGTTAAAAGTCCAAGACGCCATTACAGAAAAGTCTCAATATGTCAAAGTCGTAAAGTTGATCCGTTTGTCTGATTGGAAGGAGCAGTCTTTTGCCCAAACTTATAAAATATTCAAGAGACAGGTCCGTAGTTCTTTGATTTTTTCGAGTGACATTAAATATCCTAAAGGTTACGAGATATGCGCATATGAATCTTATAACATTACTCTTGTAAATTTAAAGATTTTATTATTTTTAAATTTAGAACTCTTTTCAATATGGCAATCAAGTTGTTGGAGATCGATAGGATGGTAATATTTATGAACGATTCGATCAAGCATCAAGAGCTGAGATGGTCCAGTGGTTAGAACGCTCAGACCCAAGCAAACACCACTATATATATGTGCTTAATTTGTCTTTATAATTCAACTCGTGCTCGGCGGTGAAGAAAAACATCGCGAGGAAACCTGCATGTGTCTAATTTCATCTAAATTCTGCCACGTGTGCATTCCACCAAACCGCAATGGAACAGCGTGGTGGAATATGTTCCAAACCCTCTCCTTAATAGGAGAGGAGGCCTTAGCCCACTTACTAGACTTTACAAAAGTAAAGTAAACAATCAAGCAATGCATCATCAGCCAATAGCAGTTCACAACTGGACAAAAGTCTAAAGGTGCATCGAGATTCTCCGCGTTCTGCTTCCAGCCAGATTCTGCGACTTCCTACAGATATTATAATCCATTGATAAGTAACGAAGTATCTAATCGGTTCCTTACAGCACCATTTCTTTTAAAATGATACAATGTAGTACGTTTCGATTTAGTTAATGCCGGCTATGAAACCTACATTATTGTATCCCTTGTGACTGTAATCACAGTGACGCATAGTTTATTGTCTGGACCTAGAAATCAGACTAAAATAAATATAAAGATAAAAATATTTGATGTCAAATGTCTTTTAAAAGAAATTTTGAACAAGATTGTAAATACGATTTGTTATAGGGACACTTTCCTATATACCTATATGTAACTATTTTGGTATTGTTTAAGTACCAAGCTTATGGAATATCAACTGTAAGTTTGTATTCGTTACTATTCGCGACGCTCATGCAACGACCGAACAGACCGCAGTTTTTTTAATAGAGTTAACTTTTAAGAATATTAATATTGCTTTAGTTTACTTGAAATAAATGAAAATAGAGATATTAGGTAAATCACTTTTATTATTTCCTGTTCCATGTTTTAATAGTATTCCAACACCAGACACTCTTAAGAGGATTTCTTATAGTTACGTTCACAAATATCTTTTTTTTAATAAACTTTTGCCCTTGACCCTTTTTATATATACTTTGTTAATCTAAGTTAATTATTACAATGAAGCTGAAGATAAAAACAATATAAAAGAAACACTAATAAGATTAATATCAGTATAAGAGATGAAACTATTTTATAGAACATTAACACACTATAACAACTATTATAGCCCCAATAAAAGTATTCGCTATTTCTATGATATTGGTCTTCTATATGAATGGAATTTTTATCTGGTGTCTAAAAAGGCGATTTACTTTCACTCCACTTTAAGTAAATTTTATTATTATTACTATTGCTTACAGATAACACTCATTTTTTTTTCTTTTTTTTTTAACATTCAAGAAAAGAGCGTACTCCTTTCTTAAAGGCCGGCAAATGCACCTGCAAGCCCCCTGGTGTTGCAAATGTCCATGGGCGGTGGTAGTCACTTTCCATCAGGTGAGCCTCCTGCTCGTTTGCCACCTGTGTCATAAAGAAAAATAACACTCAAATTTTTTCACCCTTTATTTTTTCAATGGAACAATAAAATGTCACTTTTATAATTATATCACCACTAAGAGATACGTGAATCAGTAATCATTGCTATTATAATTACAGGAACATATAATGGAGTATATAGTAAAATGCGCCTATAATAATATTGAAACAGACAAGTACATTTAAAATTCATGTAATTTGTCATTGTAGTTATCATAATTATTTGAATTATGATTTTGAGGAATCATGATAACTCTCCATAATGATTGATTATTATTTGAAGCGTTGACAAAATTTGTTGGTGTTATAAAATGAAGTCGGGTTTCAGTCGTTTGATAAAATACAAATGACATTTTTAGCTTCGAATACAGTAATTTGTATTCAAAGAAATCTTTAATTAGTTAATTTCGAAGTACAGACTAATTTTCATGTGATAAAATGTTATTTGACAAAAACAGAGAAGATATTGAGAGAAATATTACCTTCTTCTATTGTGGTGAGCTCCGTCGAGCTACGAGCTGGGCACAGCACAGGATCCCATAGCCACTTTGATCTGCGCATAAGACGGTCATTGCAGAGGTTTTATTAGAAATTCCAGATAATACCCGGTTTCCCGGTATGAATTCAAGTACATTTCCGCTGTGTGAAAAAATGCACTTTTACAAATTGGATGTTTGTGAAATCATCATTTACTAAACATTATGTTTGCTGATTAAAGTTTAAATATATTTTAAAAATACATACATGTGTACTATTTCAAGTGACGTTAGAAATTTTTTTATCTAGCTTGAAAAAAATTATAATAAAAAAGGTAAGTGTACCTACTAATAAGCGTGAGTAGTTAACAGTTGCACCTTAAATATTGATCGTGGATTCAAATCCAGGCGAGCACCCTGATATTCAATTCGATTTATTTGTATTTAAAATTTTGTGCTCAACCGTACAGGAAAACATTGTCAGGAAACCTGCATGTTTCTAATTTTAATAAAATTCTTCCACATATGTTCGAGTACAAATATTATTTTACCAATCCTCCTCTTTGAGGAGAGGAGACGTAAGCCTTAAATTGTCAAGATAATTTTTAATATCATAGATTACACCTATTAATTTTTTTGCCATATTTGAAACAAAAATCGAGTCAAAACATTAATTTTATAATAACTGAAAATTCCGTAACTTAAACGATCTCATTCGAATACGTAATTTATTATCGGAATAAAAGTAAGATAATGTACAAAGATTGGTTCGAAGTTATCTTTATATTTTTCCTTCCCCCCTTTAATAAATTCTACTTTACGCGAGGCTGTTACGTAAAACGATATTGGCCGTCGTTCAGACAAACCTGATGGAATTCATCAGTTACCAATTAACCTGTATTCTCGGTTCATTTGTTTGGACAGATTAATTTTATTTTACTAGACAATGCCGAAAGATTCAATTACGTCAATGGGGATATTTTGGAATTTTATAATTAATTTCGGTTTATAGAATAATTAATTGCTCCGACTTCGCGTGGACGTGGCTCGATTTGACCTCGTTTTATCTGGAGATTATGGTAACAATTTCATTATACCATTAATACAACAATAACAACAACAACAGCCTGTAAATTCCCACTGCTGTGCCAAAGACCTCCTCTCCCTTAGAGGGGAAGGTTTGGAACATATTCCACCACGCTGTTCCAATGCGGGTTGGTGGAATACAAATGTGGCAGAATTTCTATGAATTTGTCACATGCAGGTTTTCCCACGATGTTTTCCTTCACCGCTGAGCACGAGATGAATTATAAAGACAAATTAAGCACATGAATCAGCGTTGCTTGCCTGGGTTTGAACCCGCAATCATCGATTAAGATGCACGTGTTCTAACCACTGGGCCATCTCGACTCTCCACCATACCATTAATACGATGTGCCAAAAATGATCTAGAATTAGAAATTTGGTTTTATTTAAGGTTTGATATAAAACTTTTTTTTTAATAATGGGGAGTTTTGTTATCTGTGGATGGATTTTTCAATAGTTCACCTGATGGCAAGAGTCAACGCACTTACAAAAATAGTAAGCCTTACATCGCCAATGCACTGCCAACCTTGAGAACCAAGATGTCATATGTCTTGTGCCGCCAATAGCATAGGCTCATTCACCCTTCAAACCATATACAAATAAATTATAAGAGCACAAAAGCCACAGTAAGTGTAAATAAAACTATTTCGCATATTTAGTTAGATAAATGCTAAGGCGAATATTTATTTATTGCTTGAGATGTAACTAGCTGAGATGGCCCAGTGGTTAGAACGCGTGCATCTTAACCGATGATTGCGGGTTCAAACCCAGGCAAGCACCACTTTATATATGTACTTAATTTGTGTTTTTAATTCATCTCGTGCTCGGCGGTGAAGGAAAACATCGTGAGGAAACCTGCATGTGTCCAATTTCGTCGAAATTCTGCCACATGTGCATTTCACCAAATCGCATTGTAACGGCGTGGTGGAATATGTTCCAAACCCTCTCCTTATTGGAAGAGGCCTTATCTCAGCACTGGGAAATGTACAGGCTGTTTCTTTATTTAACTAGCATTAATAATTATATATTTATAGTTATGATTAACATCTCTGTTAAAAGAAATATTAATAACTAATATGTCTATCAGTGTGTTACACACACGCGCGTTTGTGTGTCTGTTCGAGAGGTGGGGAGGTTGTTTTATATCTGTTTTTGTGTTAATTTAAAGGGGTTCAGAGTTCAAAGGTATTTTTATGTAACGTCTAATTAAGGTATATTAAATTTTCGCTTCAATATTTCATCGCTAAATTGATATTGAACTAGTAGCAAACTAACTTGGGTTCAGTTTGACGAGCGTTGGACTCTCGGACAACTGCTTGTAGCAATCGCTCGACAAATTCAGTTAACCGATGGAAAGATGATTGAATTTTGCTGTTTTAGTTTCAAAGCTACATTCGGCTTTAATCAAATTTTTCTTCGAATCTAATGTTTCTGAAAGTTCGTAACTTGCATTTGACTAATATGGAATGGTTTGTTTACCTTTGAAGGAACTGTTTCAAAATATTACGTCTGTATGGTTTTTTTTAATTTATTTTTAATTAAATTCAAAGTGGAATACATAATAGAGAACTAAATGACCAGAAACATTTATATAAATTAACATGTTTTATTAAAATTAATTTTTTTTTTATGTTATGGGTTGGCGGACGAGCATTTGGGCCACCTGATGGTAAGTGGTCACCATTACCCATAGACAATGACGCTGTAAGAAATATTAACTATTCCTTACATCGTCAATGTGCCACCAACCTTGGGAACTAAGATGGTATGTCCCTTGTGCCTGTAGTTACACTGGCTCACTCACCCTTCAAAACGAAACACAACAATACTGAGTACTGTTATTTGGCGGTAGAATAACTGATGAGTTGGTGGTACCTACCCAGACGGGCTAGCACAAAGCCCTACCACCAAGTAAAATATATATATTTCATATATATATATATATATATATATATTTCATATTTGTGATTTTTTTTAGGATAAAGAGAGGGAGGGCTCGCCTGGAGGGACAAAGATGCTTTTTCATTGCATCACTATGTTTGCCAGTCGAGTCTACTGTAAGCCGTGCAAAAGAACTTAATTTCAAACGAACCTTCTAAATGTATCAAATTCAATCATTCCATAAACCTATAAAATTATAATAATTATTATAGGCAAAAATATTACATTCAGCTCAAAATAAAAATAGTCATAATTCGTGATATTGGCAAAGACTTTTAGATATGCAGCCAAAAATTAAATTAAAATTCAATCTACAATGTACAAATTGTACATTGTAGATTGAATTGCCATCAAATTACACGATGCAAATCCACACCTAATCGATAATGTATGTTTTTGAGTATTTTCATAAATGCACTTGTATATCTGTATGCTTTTGGATTATTGCCTTTTCACTCCTCTACGCTCTCACACTAAGCGTAGAGACTTCACAGTCTTTTTGTCGCTCAGATGTCATTCAGTCCAATTGATTATCTATTTGGCTTCTTTATCTATTAGTATAACAGATGCTAACGACCCGTTATGATCAACTGCTTAGAACATGTCAATGAAGGTTTAAGCTTAGTTCAATAAATTTTCATGTTCTTCTAATCTATGTTTATAATTATTCTCCTTTATGGCGACCTCCGTGGTGGATGTGGGCACCGGTTTTCATGGGTACGCTACTCTGGGGCCCCGGGTTCGATTCCTGGTGGAATCGATGTAGAAAAAGTCCATTAGTTTTCTATGTTGTCTTAGGTCTGGGTGCTTGTAGTACCGTCGTTACTTCTGATTTTCCATACCACAAGTGCTTTAGCTACTTACATTGGGTTCAGAGTAATGCATGTGATGTTGTCCAATATTTAGTTATTTATCCTCAAAAAGGATTTGCTCTTCGATAGGCAGGCTGACAAATGGACTATCTAATTGTAAGTAGTCACTTCCCATAAACAAGTTGAAATAAATATTAATCATTCATCATAATACCAAACCGGCATCAAAATTGGAAACTAAGATATTATATTCCTTGTGTCTGTGTTTACACTTCAAAGTGGAACACAATGATATTAAGTATTGCTGACTAGCGGTAAAATAAATAATAAATGGGTTCTGTCTGCCCAGTTGGGCAGATAATTACGCAAAGTCACAAATGAAAGGGTGTAGCAGTGGGACAGTTGCAAGTTTTTATTTTCGTGTTATGGCGATAACAAAACGAGTCTTCAATTAATAGTTTTTTTCATTTTTCATTATATTATTATTCTTCCATTTCGTCCTGTATTATTTTTATCACTACATAGTATAATCCCTATATCCCTTTGTATGCTTAAACTATTGTTTTTTTTTAATAGATAGAGTGATTCGAGAAGAAGTTTTTAACATATAATACATGAACAATTTAGTAAAGAAGAACTGATCATTTTAGACGTTTCTACTGTGATGTCACATTGCACCCGTTCGAAGCCGGGGCGGGTCGCTAGTTTTAATATAATTGCTCCATTAAAGTTCGGGATATTTACCATGTTTTTTATTAACCCCCGACGCAAAAACGACGGGGTGTTATAAGTTTGACGTGTTTGTGTGTGTGTGTGTGTCTGTCTGTACCACTCTAGCCGCCGAACGGATGGACCGATTTTGATTTAGTTTTTTTTGTTTGACAGTAGAAAATGTCGAGAGTGTTTTTACGTAAGTTTGATGAAAATTGTTCCAAGATGGCCGCCGCCACAAAATGACAGATTAGATATTTTTTTTAAACTCCATCAATATGGGTATCAAATGAAAGGGCTTGACTAGTAGAATACTATTAGATATGACAAATTTAAAATACAAGATGGCTGCTTCTACAAAATGGTGCTTTACATTTTTTTATTACAACTTGATCAATATGGGTATCAAATGAAAGGGCTTGACTAGTGAAATACTATTAGGTATGAAAATTTTAAAATCCAAGACGGCTGCCTCTACAAAATGGCGCTTTATGGATATATTGATATCATTTGATATCCATATCCATATCCATCCATTTAGACTTATAGCGAAACTATAAGCATAAGAGGGGTGTTATAAGTTTGACGTGTCTGTCTGTCTGTCTGTGGCATCATAGCTCCCGAACGAATGAACCGATTTCAATTTAGTTTTTTTGTATTATAGGTGTTTTACGGGCGAGTGTTCTTAGACATGTTTGATGAAAATCGGTTTAGCCGTTTAAAAGTTATGGGGGGTTAAAGTGGGGAAGAAAAACCGAATGTCTGCAAATATGCTCAATTGGGGTATCAAATGAAATGTTATGACTTGTACATCACAAAAAACATTAATTAATAATTAAATAAAATTATTAGATAAAAAAAAATAATTAAGAAACAAAAAAAATTAATTAGTAACTAAAATAAAAAAGAACAAGATTGACCTTAAAATGTAATCTTAACTTATATGTTTTAAATCAACAAGAACCAACGTATTTACAACTTAACCAGAGATATTATAGGGATGCTTACCTTTAAAAAGTATAAAATAATAAATTAAATTAAAAATTTCAGAAACCCCCGCCACAAAAAACATAAGCTACCTTTAAAAAGTAAAAAATAATAAAAGAAAATTAATCCTAAAGTACCTATATGCATAAGTATGTATTAATATTAAAAAAAAAAATTCGCGTTGGGGGACCGAGCGCTATTGTACGAAATAATATTAAGTGTTATATAAAAGATGAGATAGGTAAGCGTGTGACACTAATTAATTAGGTGCGGTCCCCCAACGCGAAGTTTTTTTTTTAATATTAATACATACTTATGCATATAGGTACTTTAGGATTAATTATTTTTTACTTTTTAAAGGTAGCTTATGTTTTTTGTGGCGGGGGTTTCTGAAATTTTTAATTTAATTTATTATTTTTGTTCGGTGGAGCTCGATATTTTGACATTCCACGACGTCTTGTTCACAGTCTCGTAAACAAGACATTCGTAGATAATGTCTTGAAAAAAGTTGCTCCATTACTTATATTGATAACGTACATTGTGACAACTATTTTTATTCCAAAGTATTTGAATGTATACTTAACATTCCGCATGCAAAATTTCATTAAAAGATTGAACAGGTTACGTCACGAAAAGTTAGGAGCTGAAAGGACCACATTGGTAACCACTAGTACAAGATTGGATTTAGCAGTCGAGGATTCCGTGAAGTGTCCTTCTCTCCTCATATGTAAGTCGGAAACTTTCAACAACGTGATTGAACTGTGAAGAAAATTTGAATTCGGAACCTTTTGTGACATATTTAAAATTATCTTGAAATTTAAGGAAATAAAATGACACAGACTATATTATGAAATTAAGTTCGAGCATGTATTCATATAATAAAACTGGAGTGAATGTTTGTAATATTAAAATAAACGTTTTTCAAAGGTAAAAGGTACATATACCAAAATAGCATTTGTTACAACTTTTGTCTGTCAGTCTGTTTGTTCCGGCTGATCTATTGAACGGCTGGACTGATTTGCTCTTAGTTAACGAAATTAGCTTAGTTTTAATGGCAGAAAAGATTAGCTTAGTTTTTAATGGCAGCCAGCTGATATAATAAGGACTAACTTAGGCTACAACGACAATTTTTTTGTTAAATTGATACGCGTACGTAGTCGTGGGCACAGCTAGAACAACATATTTTTAACCAACACCAATTATAGATTTATAATTAGTAATATTATTCAAATGTCATTTATTTACTTCATAACTCAGAACGAGGCAACAAAAATGCCGTTAATTTTCATCTAATCAATTTTCAACTCTTAATGGCATATTAATAAGAAATCTATCGACGGTTTTTTGATATCTTGACTAGTTTTGGAAATAATTCTAAAGTCTTATCATCGATAAGTTAGGTTATATAAGGTTTTCATTTTTACTACGTTTTTGTTCATAGCTCATAATTGAGTTTAGCTAGATAACGGCATTATAGACATAAAACGGCAGAATTCCCATCTGAATCACTCGCTCTAAATTACCAACTGTCAAACGAAATAACAGCTTTATATCATTGATTTGGTAAATCGAACCCGGTTATAGGGCTTTTTGCGAGTCCGTCTTGGTAGGTACCACCCACTTATCATATATTCTTCAGGCATACAGCAATAAGTATTGTGGTGTTATGTTTTGAAGGTTGAGTAAGATAGAAACAACGTACGACAATGACGCTGTAAGAAATATTAACTATTCCTTACATCGTCAATGCGCCACCAATCTTGGGAACTAAGATGCTATGTCCCTTGTGCCTGTAGTTACACTGCCTCACTCACCCTTCAAACAGGAACGCAACACTACTGCGTACTGTTGTTGAGCGGTAGAGTATCTGATGAGTGGTAAAATAAAACATTTTAGTTGTTAATTTAAGAAATGGTGAATATTTCTTACGTCGCCGTTCTCTATGGGTGGTGGTATATTCTTACTTAGCTTATACTACTGCATTTCATTTCCGATTTGTGGCAGGAATGCCTGCCGTAGTTATAATTGGTTTGGGATAGCATCATAATTTTTTATGTACTGGTATGATTGAATTATATTATAGTTCAGAGATCATAGTCGATTCATGACCTATTATAGTAAATCTTTTCTTATCTACGTCACTGCGATTCTGTAAGAATTGACGTACCTCAGTGTAGAAATGTGAGAAGCGACTTACACTTCTCCGCTATTTTGATACAAATATCATATAAATTTTATAATTATAATATTCAATTTCGGGTATCAAATTATGACACATAAGATATCATATCACAATAAAGATTTCACAGAATACTTCGGTTCAGATATTACGTTAAACTTTTGTGATGTTCATTCGTACGTTCCATATGTTATGTCTTTGTAAAAGATTAACTCTTCAACAAGAATATTAACTTTTGTCTTAATTATACCGGAAAGTTGAAATAATATTTAACATTTGTAAATTTTAACGTGCGTTACTTATATGCCGCATAGTTTCTAAATAATAATTATGTCTCATAAAACAAAATATTGCGATTTGTATTTCGCTAAACAACTTTATAGATTATACACAGCATACGCTCTTGAAAATATTAATATTAAAAATAAGATAATAACCAAGAAGTTTACACATAATATATTTATTTTTACAATGATAATGCTATGAATAAGGATTATCGGATCTTGTATATAATATCATTGGAGGTTTGAAATTAATGTAATATATTATATAAATATTTGTATACCTTTTCTTTGTTCTTTTTTGGGATTTTTGTTAAGCTTACATGTAATATACATTGTCATCTACACTAAAATTTTAAATGTGAGAAAGTATATCTGTATTTTGCATATGCACGACCAAACTTCAGAACCAAATTTTGTGAAATTTGGTAGGTATAAAGCAGGTTCGAAGACCAAAAAGGACATACTCTTGATGCCTAACCCCAGACGATCAAACTGTGAACGAAACCACGGGCAAAAACAAATCCATACTTTTTTAATTGCTCGACCTGACAATACAATTGAACCAATAAACATTCAATGTAAACAAAAAAGCACATATATAATTAAATACCACAAAGCAATAACAGCTTAAAGCGTTATTACGCGTTCAGTAAAAACGGACATTATTCCAATTTAATAAACAGAAATTAAATATTGACAGCTTCGTCGGATCGGCGAGGTGTCGAAAATGTAAATTGTGTTTACACACGGGATGTCGCCCAGTCAACATTCGACAGCCGCTCCGAGACTGACGCGATTATATGCTGATATAATAAAATTCAATTAACCTTAATAAACCAATAAATTTAATTTATCAAAATTAATCACTACATATTAATATAACAAAGTCTTATTTGGTGGTAGGGCTTTGTACAAGCCCGTCTGGGTAGGTACCACCCACTCATCAGATATTCTACCGCCAAACAACAGTACGCAGTGTTTTCGTGTTCTGGTTTGAAGTATGAGTGAGCCAGTGTAACTACAGGCACAAGGGACACAGCATCTTAGTTCCCAAGGTTGTTGGCGCATTGACTAATTTGAATAGTTAATATTTCTTATAGCGTCATTGTCTATGGGTGATAGTGACCACTTACCCTTAGGTGGCCCATATGATCGTCCGCCAACCTATTCTATAAAAAAAAACGTCGCTTTCTCTGTCCCTATATCCCTATGTATGCTTAAATCTTTAAAATAAAAATCTGAAAATAAAGTATTTATTCGAGTAAGCTTTTAACAAGCAGTTACAACTTTTCTTTTATGTTAAGTGAAGCTACCACCGGTTCTGAAAATAGATTCTACCGAGAAGAACCGGCAAGAGACTCAGTGATTACTCTTTTTCAACATTTAAAAAACAAAACGCAGCGCGTTTTATTTAATAGATAGAGTGATTTGAGAAGATTTTCGTATATACACATGGACAATATAGTAGAGAAACACTGATAATTTTAGCAGTTTCTAACGTGATATCGTAAATAAACAAATTCTGTTGAAAATTTGAGACCAGTTATCGCAAGCCGGGCGGGTTTCTACTAAATTTTAAATGATTTAAAAGAAATGTATCTATATCAAGTTTATTCCTGACTAACATGTGAAATAAAAGATTCCGTTTTCAGTAATCCGTGAGCATGTGCCGCGAATGGTCAGCGAGATAAGACGGCTAATTTATAGCGTTTCAATACCTCTTTACATTGATGTACATTACTAGAAGTGCCTTGTTATTAGAGGACACTATAGAAATTACTTGATTTGTCTTTTTTCTGGCCGTATACTATTTCCAAGATCTTCTTTTGAAATAATAAATTAAAGTTCATGTAATTATGATAAGTAAGGAATCATTGGATAAAGAAGTAATCGATTTTAGTCTATTGATTAGCAGATTTAGAAATCATATTAATTTCTCCGGTGAACAACCTTTTCATGCCACAAATAAAACGTAAAACCAATCCCGATCCCGAGCTAATTCTGATCATGTTTATTTTCGCTCCCAACTGAATATGATTGTTCGGGAATAGTGAGTGTAAGTTCATTTAAAAATGCACGCTATATGCATCACAAGGAATATCACCTGTGTTGCCTTAATAGGGAAACATCTTATGCGTAATTCTGATTTACTAATCTATGAGGCACGTGCTCGGCGGTAAAGGAAAACATCGTGAGGAAACCTGCATGTGTCTAATTTCATCGAAATTCTGCGACATGTGCATTCCATCCTGGAATATGTTACAAAGCCTCTCCTTAATGGGAGAGGAGGCCTTAGCCCAGCAGTGGGAAATTTACGGGCTGTTACTTTACCTTTTTTTACTTTAATTTATGAGGAATGAGGATACAGCATCCTTATAGTAACAGCCTGCAAATTTCTCACTGTTGTGTTAAAGCTCCCTTTGAGGAGTTGCGACCAATGCGGGTAAATAAATGGATTCATACTATTTCATTGATATTAGTTTAATTTCGCCTCCGAGCCGAGATGAATTATAAACACATATTAAGCATACAATAATTCAGTAGTGCTTGTCTGGGTTTGATCGTGTAATCAACTATTGAACCATCTCAGCTATTTTTAAAAAAAATGATTTTTAAAAAAAGTGAAATATCATTTTGCCACATCTAGACGAACGTTATTTACGTAAGGAGGTTTTCCGACGGCCAGCAGATGTTGGGAATTCAGTTTGGCTCACGTGTTATTCTTTCGCAAGTTATTTGTTTCTTGTACCAGACACTTGGGCCTGGACACTTTATACCCTGCGTTTATTTTACTTGACGCTTTTCTAGTACACGGTTTATTTCGTTTGCCTCGTTTATGAATCGCGTTCCACACGTCCGAATAGGTGAAGTATTAAGTAGAATTTATTTGCTGTAAAGCCGAGATGGCCCAGTGGTTTGATCGCGTGCATTTTAGCCGATGATTTTGGGTTCAAAAGCAGGCAAGCATCACTACTTTACACAATACTCATGTGCTTAATTTATGTTTATAATTAAACTCGTGTTCAGCGGTAAAGGAAAACAACGTGAGGAGTAAAAAATTAGACACATGCAGGTTGCATTGGAACAGCGTGGTGGAATATGTTCCAACCCTTCTCCTCAAAAGGAGGCGAGGCCTTAGCCCAGCAGTGGGAAATTTACAGGCTACTGTTGTTTTTATGTGCTGTAAAGTTGATAACACAAAGTTTACTTATAAATATTCCAAACGAGATCGTTGCAGTTATTTCTTTCAAAGAATGTGCCTTAAGTTAGAGTTCCTGTTAAAAAAATGGAGCAAAGTTTTTGATGTGAGAAAAAGTGTAATTTATAAAAAGGCTCAAATTCAGTATAACGGCACTTAGTTAGCTTTTCTTGCATGGTATTGTTTCATCAGCTATTATGAAAAATCTATTATAAAAATATAATAATTAACACGCAATGTTATGCTTATAATAATGATACAAACAGTACTAGGAAGTCATGGAAATAATTTAATATTAAACACCAATTTGTTTGTTTGATGTTATCCGGTACAAATTTACTTTAGTGTACATAGGCCATATTTCATGTTTTTTGAAGAGGTTGTTTTTGTGTATTGAATGAAATTATTCTGAATATACTGTGAAACTATTATGCAAATTAATTTCATAATAGTAACGTTAATCAATTATGTAAAGCTTAATAATCAAGGGTCAATTTTGATTCGTAATCATAACCTTTTCTTGCAAATTGAACCCAAAAATCTCAGCCCTAATAAAGGACGGACATCTACGTATTAATCCTTGAGGGGATATTTCAAACTATATTACATGCTGGCATCGTAGTAGGTTAATTAACTTGCTATCCCCAGAAATCCGATTCGATTTGTCCAAGATGTCGCGCGATTATCAACTTTATTACCGTGCATTACGGTTTCGGGTGTGCTGATAGCACTGGAAATGGTATTTGGATTAGCCCAATTTTGCTCGCCTAACAACATACGGGTGGTGACATCGAGCTACAATAATAATGAATGGACATCAGGCTTTCGCGCGATCCAACAATACAGTAATATTTTCGTATACTGCGTGTTTTGATATCAAGAGAATTTTTCTGTATTTCATTTAAGTTGATATCATTGCTTCATTTGTTTTGTGATTTCTTTTAGGGTATCATCATCATTACATAGTAGAAAAAATACAGTCGTATTGATAAACTCCTCTTTGAAGTCGGTTGAAAACAAAATCGCGGTCTGTCCCTATATATGATTAGATCTTTAAATTACGCAACGGATTTTGATGCGGCTTTTTAATATATAAACAGAAAATATATTTTGACGGATTTGTATGTGAAAATGAATTATTATTATTTTTTATTATAATTCAATCACTGAACTGAATTTGGTGAAATTTCGAATGAAACCAGCTCAATTCCAAATAATAACATACTTTTGTATGCCTCATATCATGAGCAACACCTTAAACGCTACAACAACAACAGCCTGTAAATTCCCACTGCTGGGCTAAAGGCCTCCTCTCCCTTAGAGGAGAAGGTTTGGAACTTATTCCACTACGCTGTTCCAATGCGGCTTGGTGGAATGCACATGTGGCAGAATTTCTATGAAATTTGTCATATGCAAGTTTCCTCACGATGTTTTCTTTCACCGCTGAGCACGAGATGAATTATAAAGACAAATTTCACATCTAAAGCACATCAGAATCAGCGGTGCTTGCCTGGGTTTGAACCTGCAATCATCGGTTAAGATGTACGCGTTCTAACCACTGGACCATCTCGACTCTTAAACATTAGCAAAGCCAAAATGGTACTTCATATACAGAATCAGATATAACAAAAAATATATCATGAAATCAATGAAGGAATACATGAATGGCGTTTACTTTGAATGTTATTATAGTAAAAGCTAATATTATGTTAAGTTTGATATAATATACTTGACTTTGTTATTTTATGCAGATGAGATTATGTTTGCCAGTCTGAGAGGCTTGTTTTCGTTTGCGTTTTCGAGATCCTACGAGTGTCTCGCTACTTTTATATCAAGCCTATGCATTAATGTATATCTTTCTTATTGTTATCATAATATCTTTGGTTAATTTTAAGTGTATTATAATTTATTTATAAAACAACAACGTCATCCATGATTTTGTATTATATTTTCTCATATTTTTTATAATATTTAAATATAAAATGTAAACTTAATTAGTCTAACAATGTAAGCAATGATTTTAAAATCCGAAAAAAAAAGATCCGGGATCTTCAAGTTAATGAGTTCAGGGCCTCTATGTATCAGGTGACATGAAAAATATTTGTATTTATATACAAAAAATATTTAAAATGAAGTACTAAACGATTGCGTACTATCACTTACTAACTCATAATGTGTTACATTATGTTATCTTACTCCTAACAATTTGCATTTACAATATAAATAATAGATATAACAAAAACATATATATAATACAAGAACATTATTCTCATCAACTGGAGTCGTTCCTCACTAAAGGTATATTACTCAATACAAAATCATATTCCCTTAAACTGTTAGCATTCTTGTTACCATTCCACGCGGTCAAGTACATTAACTAGTTTTAGTTAATATTTGGTTATACATAAAAAAATATTGTTATTAATTCTTATATTAATAAAAAAATATTGAAAAGGGCTTTGTACTAACCCGTCTGGGTTGTTCACGGTATTTTAAATAACAACTTTGTATTTGAAATTTAATTAATCTCAAAAATTGTTAATTTATTTTATTGTTTGTCCATTATTTGATACATAATGTCTTGCGTATGGACATATAGAGAAAAGGGACGTCTGAAGAAACGATGGATGGATTGTGTGAAAGACAATATGGCTGGAAAGAATGTTACTTGTTAGTGTACTAGATGACGTCAGACAGAAGAAGTATTGAGGAAGAAGATATAGTTAGCCATCGAAATGAAATTGGGATAAGGACAGGAGGATGATGTTAATTTGATACATAATTTATATAGTGAAAGCAACTTCGTTTCACCCGGATTTCCCAGGATAGTTATAATTTTTTTTAGCTAGCAGGATAGTTTTTATTATAGTGTTTCATTTGGACTTCATAACATAAGTATTAATATAAACATACATTATACATATACATCATACATTAATATATATAACATAACAACCACTTTGTGGAATCAGCTTTCGCCGGCGGTTTTTCCGAACCGATACGACATGGGAACCTTCAAGAAAAGAGCGTACTCCTTTCTTAAAGGCCGGCAACGCACCTGCAAGCCTGGTGTTGCAGATGTCCATGGGCGGTGGTAGTCACTTTCCATCAGGTGAGCCTCATGCTCGTTTGCCACCTATGTCATTAAAAAATGGTATAAAAATGTATATTTTCAGAATGGAAGTTTCAGTATGATTCTCATATTGCATTGTTGTTCTAATTCAATTATACATAAGCAATACAAAGTGACGCGTGCAAATAGATGAATAATTGAACAAAGGCAAGTCACACGTGACAGCTCTACTTAATGTTTTTGGACAGCAGACAGCTGCGACACATTCCCTAATCCGAGTTTAGAGGATGTTAAGCATAACAGAACAAAGCTGAATGGGAGGCGTCCAGGTGTAATAAATTCCGAGCTAATCCTAGATGGTTAGGTCATAAAGATTACTATGCGGTCTGACATGAATTATACGTTTTAGGTTAGCTTTTTGAACGCGTTGTGATGATTCAAGTGGAATTACACACAGCGAGACACGAGCTTGATTCGTGTGGAAACTTCGGTATAAATGTTCTGAGGGTCATGAATTGCTTCGAATTGATTTGACAGCTCATGGGTGCAGTATTTTTATGTGTAACTAGCTACACCCGCGAGCTTATACGCCTTTGAATATAACAAAAACATATTGGAGCCTAAGTTAATCTTTATTAAATCAGTTATTTGCTAGTAATATTTTGGTATATGTACCGTGTATAAATACATTGCATTGAGCAAAAAAGGGCTACTCCAATTTTATAATATGTACAGAATGGATATGTCAGATTATTTTACATACTGTTTATGAACCTAGAAAGTCGATTGGAATTATGCTCCCTAGTATCTAATCGAATCGAAATTTGATGACATACGACATCGAGTAGCGTGTACATAGGTTTTCATGGGTAAGCAATTCCGGGGTCCTAATGATTTAATGTAGAGTAAGTTCATTATTTTTTTATGTCGTCTTGGGTCTGGGTGTTTGTGGTACTGTCGTTACTTCTAATTTTCATAACACAAGTGATTTAGCTACTTACATTGGGATTAGAGTAATGTATGATGTAATTCAATATTTATATAAAGTACAGTTGATAGACATTTAAGATTAGATCTAATGATAAAGGCAAGGAGGCAATAATATAACCGTTCAATGGCTTTCAACGTAAACTCCTGGAGCTTGTGCTTTTTTGGCGCAACGAATCTCAAATGGCGACTTTCCAATGATAAATAATTTATTTTGCAACGAACATTTAAAGTGTGTTATATGCAATTGTATGCCTTACAAAGTAACTAATGTTTTAATTGCAACTGTATTACCATCATAACATTGTAGATCTTTATGATTAACAGAAAATAAATTGGTGATTCACTCAGATTAATTATTTACTCACAACTTAATATTGTATCACTTATGCGTGTGTATGAAAATGGACATCACTATGAACAATTCCAAAAATGAAATCTTTGTATTTGTGAGACAGACACACACACACAAACTGAACATCTCTCTTTGTTCTGGTGACCTTATGTGTCATTTCAATAAATTATCTGCTGTAGTAATCCGTTATATACTTCTATTTGTAAGCTGATATTATTTATAACATATAAAAGATAAAAGTATTTCAAGGACACCTGTACGTGTCGTATAGCGGCCTAGGTTGATAATGGTGCTTAGTAAAAGGATAGTGTAGACTAATAAAGAGGTAGACACTCTGACCCCGATAAAATACCAAAAGCCTGTCCCAAAAAGTATAACCTATATCAATTCACAACGATAAAGAATTTCGCGTTAGAAAAGTTAGATTATCAACAAGTTTATTAGCGAAGGCTTGAAATATGACGTCAATGGTCATAAAATCAGCGCCTTAAAATCCTCTAAAATTTCCTAGCAAATATTTTGACTCTACCAAATTTACTACGCAGCGCTTAAGTACCTCGGAGCCCCATATAATCTCTTCTGAAGTTACCCAACATAAGGTTCGAAAATGCAAATTTTATGTAAAGAGATTGTAAGAGAATAAATTTGAGTAGGCGTTCGAACCAATCGGTGAATTTTAATAACATAAATATATTTTTACATATCTTAATAGATCGTAACTTGATACTAAGCTTTTTTTAAAAAAGTATTTACTCTTTATATGTCTAAATAAAATCAAGATAAAAGACTCCTTTAATAAATCATTAATATTTATTAAGATAAGTTTTTGAGCTCATTCCACCACGCTATTCTAATACGGCAGCATTTCATACGACAGATGATTTTATTATTTAAAAAAATTCTTAGATAATAATCACATATAGACGATAAAATTAATAAACACATCTGCTTAACTGTGACGTCATAATTCCCAAGTAACGCCGACATAGCCAAAACGAATTATCTTGAAAAAGGACATGTGTTTTATTGGATGTGAAGTTAAATAATTTTCACACGAAATTAAACGTAACAAACAGACAACAGTGCGAACTCACACAACAACGTCGAATATTACATACGTAATGAGATGTTATTGAGTTAGGATGTGTCAAATACTCTAACTTGGGAATGAACTTCGAAACTAAATTTGTAACTCGCTTCGTCCCCTAACGCACCGGGTTTGAATGTCTGTTGATTGTGCATAGCATCGGATGGAACGACAAATTGCTGGGTCCGTATCATTTATTTATTTATCGGGTCTAAACATGATTTATAATGCAGTGTAGCTAAGCGCAAGGGACATACCGTCTTAGTTCCTGAGGTTGCTGGTATTTTGACGTAGTTATGTAGTTGATATTTCTGTCAGCGTAACGTCAACCAGCTCGATTGATATTTTTGACAGTTGAAATCTCTACGTTGACCATTTATCAGGTGACCCAATTACTTCCACGTATTCATTTAAAAAAATGTATGGTACTGCAATATATATCAAACTTATAAACACATACTGCTATACGTACGTAATATCATAAATAATACTAAGACTCATCAAAATTATGAATAAGAAAGAAAAAACGTCACAATCAATCGAATAAAAATAAATGCACATAATTTTGTTAATATTATATCTAAAAGGCATGTATTAGAAGCTATTACTAGCTTACTTGTTATTACTGATCAAAATCCTTGGTGGCTTTGTGCAAGCCAAATAACAGTACTCAGTATTGTTGTGTTCCGGTTTGAAGGATGAGTGAGCCAGTGTAACTACAGGCACAAGGGACATAACATCTTAGTTCCCAAGGTTGGTGGCGCATTGACGATGTATGGAATAGTTAATATTTCTAACAGCGTTATTGTCTATGGGTGATGGTGACCACTTTACATTGTGGCCCATATGCTCGTCCGCCAACCAAAACAATAAAAAAAATATTCTAGTTAAATGTCAATAGGACAGAAGAAATACTATGCGTAATCAAAACGAATCGTTCCTTGAATATAGAAACCATGCTTTAAATCACTCATACTAAACCGATTATCTAAAATCTCGGTAACTCCAACAAAGGGAACGTCGAGTAAACGAATAAGCGAAAGCATTTTATTCACGATAACAACCAGCCTGATTTGATACGGACCTTCGGCAAAAGGTAATTTCGTCGAAATATATTGCCCGATTCCAGGCCACGAGTAATTTAATCAGAGGAATATATAAACGACGAAGCAAGCGCCAAACTTTCTCTCTTATCGACACTTCATTGATTATTTATTGTCGAACCAGACAAATTATCTATTGAATCTAGACGAGAATCGTCGAATTATTTTACTCATCTCGTTCTTTTATTAGATGTGGTAGACTTATATTATACTCTTGGATGAAATGAAAAAAAAAAAAGTTTTATTAAAGATAAAGAAAGCGTAGCCTTAGTATTTATTGATTTCTAAGCAGGACATATAAAAATATAGTTGTTTCCTGAGATACTCTGTAATTAAAATGGTGGAAAATGGTAACTACTGAACTTCTTACTGGGTCTTGTGCTTTACCTAAAATTCAACAGTGTAACATGACAATAGTGTTGTCTTAAATTTTCGCGATTATTACACATTTAAATAAAACTAATTATAACGGATTTGAATCGCGTATCTACCCGTGACCACGAACACTGCAAAGTGCTCGAAACGTCGGGATGTTTAAAAAATAATTAATATACGCGATTCAAATCCGTTATAATTAGTTTTATTTAAATGAAAATAGTGCTTCTCTGAACATTTTTAAATAAAGAATAATATCATTTTTAAATAATTTGATAACGTTGTGATTTGATCTTATCACACTTAGACTACATTTTGATATAGATAATAATTTAATGAAGTTTTTTATCAAACAAATGCTAAAATTGTGTTTGGTTTCAACATTACGTCATCAAAACAAATCAACCACGCGTAGTCCAAAAAGTATAACTTTGCCTTTAAGATTTTTGAGATTGAAGAAATGTAACTGTTATATAATAAAATGTATACATACATAAAAACAAGGGAACATGTGTGTTTCTTTTAGAATAATCGAAAATTGAAATTGTACTAGATAAGAAAATACAATTTGGAACTGAATTTTTAGAGAATTCATATTTAAATGTAATGTAATATATCAAATGAAGCAACTTGCTTTGACTCATTATCATACTATGTAATGAACCGGGAATAACATTTATATAAAGTAATACCACGCAATTGAAAGGGAACGCTTGTTAACTATACGCAAATGAAGTTTTGGGTTCGTGTTATCTTAATGAATATACAAAGTACTGACTCGACTTCGGTTGGTTGGAGAGACGATTATTTTAAAATATTATAACTACCTACTAAATTTGCCCTGCCTATGTGTTCTTCAAATCAATTACTTAGATTTTTTTTTATTTAATCATCGATCTAGGTTTTTATCGCATCTGGACTAAACCTCCCATGATAAGTAAGGAAGAAAAGTAAAAAAAAGATATTCCACCACGCTGTTGGTGCACGAAATGAATTATAAACACAAATTAAGCACATATATATAGTGGTGTTTGCCTGGGTTTGAACCTGCAATGATCGGTTAAGATGCACGCGTTCTAACCACTGGGCCATCTCAGCTCAAGTAAAGAAGAAAAATTTAAAATAAACTAGATTCTTCTGCGTAATTTACATGAATAAGATTTTGTTACAAATCTAATATGTGACTTATTTGTTATAATGTTACTAACTCTGATAAATCGGTTGAATTTATTATTTTTCTGGATACCTTAATTACGGTTTTATAACGATTACAATAAAAAAATGTACAGCTTTTCAAGCGTTTCATAACAAGTTTTTTTGGTGTAAATCTAGGAGAAACATACAAACTACATCGTTTTATATTAATATGGGCGGTTTCAATATACTGCCAAGCGAACCCCAAAAGAAACCGATATTCATATTTACCGAACACAAGAGCCGACTGATTCCGCAACATGGGAACTTCTCGATTTAATATATAAACTTGTTTGCCTTTAAACTTATCGAGTGTGGAAGTTTCTAAAAGTCGAAATTAAAGGCTCCATTGTACGCGATTACACGTAAAAGTTTAATATTAGAATGATCTCGAAATGTTCGTGAATTCGACGAGGTATTTTGTACATTATGGTAGAGATAGCCGGTAAATTTCCCACTGCTGGGCTAAGGCCTCCACTCCCTTTTAGGAGAAGGTTTGGACCACCACGCACTTCCAATACGGGTTGGTGCAATACACACATGGCAGAATTTCTATGAAATTAGACACATTTAGGTAAAACCTTCACCGCCGCGAACGAGATGAATTATAAACGCAATTTAAGCATATGAATATTCAGTGAAGCTTGACTGGGCTTGAACCCATAATCATCAGTTAAGATGCACGCGTTCTAACCACTGGGCCATCTGGGCTCGTGATGGTAACTAGGTTTGAATAATGTTGATTTTAATGCTCATATTTCACTGACTCATTTCAATGAATTCTGATCGCAGTCTTATGCTCTATATTCTAACACTTTCCTTTAGCATCAAATCGGGTCTCAACAACTTCTAGATATCGGACTACTATGTTGGAGCCAGGTATTGAATGAAGTTAGATCAGAATATTTTAGAGATAATTATCTCTAAAATATTCTGATTTAACTTCATAAGTATCGCGTCAAAAATTAATTTTAAAACATTAAATTATCGCTGTTGATGCATTGTATTCAGTATCTACCTATTTAACAGGATAATATGTTATTTTACGATATATACAATAGGCTATTTGACTGGTTTTTAAAATCCATTTTATATTATTAAGTAGAGGTAAAGGAACCCAGTAAAATTTAAATAACGCGCGAAAACGCTACTTGGACAATATGGCGCTGCAAAGGGGTCGGTGACGTCACTTTGCTGTATTTTAATCTGTGGTACATATAGTAGAAAATCAAGGCTTACAAGGAAGTGACTTCAGCCATTATACAGATAAGCCCGGTCAATCAGGACTGTTTTCTGTCACGTGACAAACGTTTGAAAAAAATGCATTTTTATTTATTGATTTTTGAATAAATTATGTATTATTTTCAAGTTTCTTTAGTAAATAAACATTTTTAAACTCATAATGTACAGTGATTACAATAACTCACAATTTATTTTTCGCATCGTCAAATAGCCTATTATGACAAATGTCTGCAGTCTGTTGATATGAGTCACTATAAAAAGTTTTAATGATGATATGATGTCTGAAGTACAATTCTATAAGAAACCACTCTGATCTCACTCGTGAAATATTGACAACCGATTTACAGTGATACGCCATTTCGATACGTGTGGTTCTATGAGTTAATAGTATAATTATTCAGGCCAATATCGCATATTACATTCTGATATTTCCAAGTCATGTTCTGCAGTGAGTTTCAAGTTTCTTGTTACAGCCAAACATAGACTTTATTATTTTTTGTGTTTTACTTCTGTTGTTTGTTCTAGGCCTCTAGCTTTTATTTCAGAACTAATCAGGTGGTTTCAGAGAAAGAGTTTTTCAAGCAAATTTCTCGTGAAACTGGAAGACTAGGCCATGTATACTCGCACGCTGTAGCGAAACAAATAATTCAATTAGATTAGATCAAATAGTTAGTCATCAAAATCATATGTCATTAGTGCCTCAAGTTTATTTGAAAACGATGGCAACGTACGTTCTCTTTCTATAAGTTTTAATGAACTCGAGAGGTTGCTAATACCAATCGTCGAACGTAATAATACCAAAAAGACTTATCAATTACCGTTTCCAAGTATTAACTAAAATTATCGGCTAGTTTCAACTAAAACTTTCCTTTAACCGAACTCAAATCGTTCCTGTTTAGCATCAAAGTTGAATCCAAAATCCCTTAAGCCGAGTTAGATAAAAACCAACCTTTCAAACGATACAGTACAATCTATAATGACCTCTATTACAAGGTGATAAGAATTACAACAGATGCAAATAGTAAAATGTTTATTGTTAATGTGAGAACGGAATGGAAACTTTATTTAGTAAGCGACAATTGCCCAACTAGGTTTTGCGAACTAATTGTTCAGACCGAAGTTAAAATTGGTTACTGACTCGTATTTAGATGTTTTAATTTAACGATTATAATATATGTTACACTTTCAGAATAAGACAAAAATTCTAATTGAGTTCTAGGAAATAAGTTGAAAATAAATGAGGTAATAAGATACCCAATTAGTTCATCCAGTTTTCAGTTCTTAGAATCAGATAATAAATTTAATTTATACATTTTTTTTTTGTATTTAGAGACTTGCTTTTTACGTTAGCATTATCAGCATTAAATCCTTAAATATAAATATAAAAAATTTAAATGGTTACCGTCCAAATTACGACCGCTTGGAATCCTGGCAAGAATGCTTGGAGCATTTCGATACATAAAAATATACCTAATAATATAAAAATTACCTACCTACCTACCTAATATTATAAAAATATACCTAATATGTCTTTGTAGAAGTATAGGATAAATGCTAATATTCATAGACTCAAAAAGATTTATATTATATTAATTTTTATATAATGACATGGCTCAGAGGTTAGAACGCTGCACACACACTCTTAACCGATGATTTTGGGTTCAAACCCAGGCAAGCACCACAATATATATGTGCTTAATTTTTGTTTATAATTCATCTCCTACTCGGCGGTGAAAGTTTTCCTCGTGATGACACCCGCATGTGTCTAATTTCATTGAAATTCTGCCACATGTGTATTCCATCAACCCGCATTGGAACAGCGTGGTGGATTATGTTCCAAACCCTTAAATTAGGCCTGAGGCCTTAGCCTAGCAGTGGGAAATTTACTTTGCTTTTACTTCATTGTTACAACAAGTTTTAAAGACGACTCTTTCTAAGAATGTATTATTTTATTGTAACAGAAATAGACATTATAATCTCAATACGAAAGGTTGTGATAAGAAAAATGAAAATATAATATACTAACAGTAAAAAAAAATAATGATTTGGAGAACGCTACATTTAATTTTGCGTCAAAAATTAAACGAATGAAGTCTAAGATTAAAACTTTTTTATTACTAACTACATTAAGAACAGTAACAGTGTGTATATAAAATTGGGTTAACGCCTCCTCTCCCTTTGAGGAGAAGGTTGGTTGCATATTTTACCTCGCTGCTCGAATGCGGGTTGATGGAAACACATGTGACAAAATTTAGTTGAATTAGTCACATGCAAGTTTCATCTCGATGTTTTCCTTGGCACATGCAAATTCAGTGTTCGGTCGATGAGAGCTGAGATGGCCCAGTGATTAGAACGCGTGCATCTTAACTCATGATTGCGGGTTCAAATGCAGGCACGCACCACTATATATATGTGCTTAATTTGGCTTTATAATTCATCTTGTGCTCGGCGGTGAAGGAAAACATGGTGAGGAAACCTGCATATGTCTAATTTCATCGAAATTCTGCCACATGTGCATTCCACCAACCCGCATTGGAACAGCGTGGTGGAATATGTTCCATAACCCTCTCCTTAATAAAAGAGGAGGCCTTATCCAAGCAGTGGGAAATTTACAGGCTGTTACTTTGCAAATTCAGTGTTCGATCCACTGGATAGAACAACAAACAAGATAAAAGACTAATTTATATGATCATTTAAAGAGGTTGAGAGTTATTTATTTCGACAGAAAGGTTACTTAAATTTTAAATTAATACTAGCTTCCTAACTTTAAAATAACTAAATTAAGTCTGTGTTTTTACTAAAAGCTTGCAAATACTTTTATTACTATATTAAAACAGATACTTCATGTTAGATAATCCGTCTGCATATAAATAAAAATTTAAACTATTTACTGTACAAATTGTGACCGCATCCGTTGATTCGCAATTCTGATCCTCCAGGCAAAAAATGTACCAGCCTTCCTGTCACTAGTGGAGGACAAGAAGTGATATTACAATTTTGCTCTTATTCCAAATTGTCGAACTAGTCCTTTGAAGAGTATCTCTTGTTTTATAAAGCTTAACTTTCTTTTATTGTATTTTCTCACGTCACACAGTGATGGTGAATATTTGCTACATGATGGAACTTTCAGTAGGTATAACCATTTTCAATTAAAAAATAATCAATATTGTCATATTAAACTTTACGTATCTGCTGATTATGTAAAGCGTAATTGGAAATCCGAAATTGACTCGTCATGATATTTTTGAAAGGATTTGGAAAATTGAAATTACTGCATATGGAATATTTTTTAATATTGTTCAATCTATAGGAAATAAAAAATAAATATTTGTGTAATAGCGAATGTGTGTATCCATCATTAGTTTCATCGTTGGATGTTTTATTATATATTTTTGTATCAAAGTCAAATTCAGCGCTGTCTCAATTTTCACGTGAATCTGTGACGCTTCTTGCCTGTAAAACGTTACGATAAAGGCACGAGACTCTCTTATGTCATCTCTCCTCTCTGTCATCGCTCTCCCTCTCCTCCCCCGTGTATACTAAAGCGATTAGTGTGTAATATGATTCATCAAATTTATTATATGAACATCAGTCCAGAATCAGTAGTACCAGCCTACCGAAAATCTACTGATGTTCAGTAAAAATGTTAAACACAAAACGCCAAATGTATTAAAACTGAATGTGAAAAAAGACACAAGTAACTTTGAGCCATGGATGTAGTTAAACTATCACTACTACTACTCCTACTTGTCCTACTAACTACTTGTTAAATAAAAAAACCACAATAGTACCACAGTTGACTTGGCGATAGAGCTTTGTGCAAGCCCGTCTGGGTAGGTACCACCCACTCATCAGATATTCTACCCCCAAATAACAGTACTCAGTATTGTTGTGTTCTTCTAATCTTAGATCCCAAGGTTGGTGGCACATTGACGATGTAAGGAATAGTTCATATTTCTTACAGCGTCATTCTCTATGGGTGATGGTGACCACTTACCATCAGGTGGCCCATATGCTCGTCCGCCAACTTATACCATAAAAAACCAATTGAATTAGTACTTCATATTTGTATAACGTCTACTACATCAGCAACTTATACACAAAAGATTCGATATCATTTCTTATGATATGTTACAATAGAGAACACTACACCACTTTCCGCTTTCAACGTTAAGTTTTATTGAAGTCTAAATCTAGTAATAGGTGCTTTAGGTTCTAATAGACTAATTTCGTACAAAAGATTCACATGAGCCAAGTCGAGTGTTCACGTTGGCTTTTAAGGAGCTTACATTAGTTTCGAGGCCCCATCCCGTCCTCGACGTAGAGATAGCATCGCCACTTTCACGACTTGCAGCGCTTGACATTTTAGTTAAGAGACGACGTTCTATCGATACCGAAACGAAATACAAACGTAACTGCGCTGAAAGTGCTTGAATTGTGCTTTTAAAATTAAATAACTTTATTAAACGACAAGGGTTGGAACCAATAAGATTAATAATCGAATTCAATAGAATAGGTCAGAACCTTTTTTTTTAATATGACATCATCATTGCATATTATAAAACAAAGTCGCTAACCGCTGACTGTCCCTATGTATGCTTGGGTCATATAAATTATAAAAAAATACATCGATAATATAGTAAAGAAACAAGAAAAAAATTGTGGTATACTTAGTATGAGCATTGCACCGGTACAAAGCCGGGGCGAGTCGCTAGTATAAAGTATTTAGGAGGACTTTCAAATGGGCCACGTGATGATGAATCACTCAGAAATATTGTCGCTGTAAGAAATAGTAAACAACACTTACTTCGTCAATGCGTCACTAACCTTAGGTACTTAAACGTTGCTACATTTAATTTCTACTGCTCACTCGCTTTTCAATACAGAACACAACTATTCTACGTATTCATGTTTAACAGTTAAGTTAGCAGTGAAATAAAACTAGTTATAACGGATTTGAATCGCGTTTATTATTATTTTTTTTAATTTTTTTTTTATAAGTACTTCAAATAGACAAATGACAAACCTCAGTCTACCCGTGACCACGAACGCTGTAAAGTACTCGAAACGTCGGGATGTTAAAAATAATTGTATATTCAAATAATAATCTTTATGAATTATAAATTATATCGATGAATGGTTCCAGGCACATCCCTAATCCTCGAGGTAAGTGCCGGCTATCGCGATGCATCACTCGCTAAGCTGGGAGTACAATATTTACCGCCGAGCCGATCTGATTACAATAAAGGATCTACCTCTGTAACATTTCAATGTAGCTTATTCATGAATCTCTTTCAGATAGGATTTACACGTTTATTAATGATTTTATTGAAAAAAAGCTCTGATCCCACTCGAAATTATACGTTAAATTTTATGTGATTAAAATTTTTGGTTATATGAAACCATGAAATTAAGAAACACACGTGCCCAGAAATGATTATTTTGCTAATCTAAAACTGTTTGATGACAAAATAAATAATATTTAGCGAATTCTGAGATGTTAAAGTAGTCTGAAATATTTTAGCGTCCATAATTAGTCGTTTTATTGAGTATATAGTCTACCCGTCCAATTTTGTTATAAAAGGCCGAACGTCCGCCGGTATCGACAGGCTTGTTAGCCCTCGGAGCGATCGGACCTCCTACGGAGCTTGGTATAAATCAAAGAAGAATTATAGAATTTAATTTCATACCTCCGAGGATGTATAGAGATCCAAACCCTTACACTTGTGACGTCAGCAATGGTGACGTCATGTTTTTTTAAAAACGAACTGGAACAAGCTGCTCCGTCATATATTTATTTTTAAATGTAATGAAATGTTCGGTGGATGGAAGTCGATATGAACAAAAAACGACGGCGAAATGCATTTGATTAATGATCCGACGTTGCAGACAGTTTTTACAACGTGCCGGATATTCTTCTCTGTACATATAATAAATTTATAAATTGTCTGTTGATGAAATATTTTTTGATTCGTAAATAAATATATCATGGTTATCGAGTAGGATTTTTTGCATCTGGGTATCGCCTTGTGATCAATTGTTTCATGAAATAGTTTGTATTACTGTTTTTCAATTTTGGGGTGAGCTTATTAAAATACCGGCGTAAGGGTCATAACATCAGTGGTTATATGGCTAGTGATATATTGACGGTTAGGTTTGTACTACCCATAACGCCTATGTTTTCGTTTTTCCTATAATAAATAACAAAAACTCTCAGTATAAATTGATTTCTATATGTATTTTAAAATTTTCTGAGGTAGTCAAAGATAATATTGTAGTTCATAATCATGGCTTTCCCACGATCCTATATTAATTTCACAAAGTCTTTAGTTTTATCATCATTGGGATTTTTTCTTATTTATTCTTTTTTTTTCTATTTGACAAACAAAGACCAGACCAGACCTTAGGTACCTACCAGACCTAGACCAGACCTTAGGAACCTATCTTAATCATTATTTGATTTTAACAAATAAATTACAGTTAAAGTAATGAAAAATAATGCCCACAGCTAAACTAAAATCGCCGTCCTTTTCTATGTAATACGTAGGTGGACTATCGGTCACCTGATAGAAAGTGGTCACCAATGCCCATCTACATTGGAGCTGTTATTAACCATTCCATACGCCCTCAATTTGCTCCAACCTTGGAACCTGAGAATCAATTTTTCTTTGTAATATATTGGGTATTGCTTTTTAACGTCGGAATATTTGACGATTTGGTACTCACTTGGTCCAGAGAATAATAAATTAGAACGTAAATTCAAATCTATCCATTATATGATCAAATACTATCAATTTCGTGAATTTCTTTCACAAACAAGATATTTTCGCGAAATGTGATTACCAACAACATATAACTCGAATGTCAGTTGAGCTTCACAGACAATTTGGTCCGATATTTATGGCGAAGTTAATTTTAATTCATTACTCATGCAATCAATAAAACAAACATGAAATGTTTGAGGTAAACAAGAATTATTGGATGACAGTGTTTCGTGTTAACCTGAGTTCAGACATGTGCTGCTTGGTATACTCAAGAATATTTTGTTTTATGATATTTTTGCTGATTTGTTTTTTATAAGTAACTTGATAAGGCCTGGCCATATTCATCAAGGCTTTAAATTCCGTAAGTGGATTGGTGGTTAAATTCGATACACGCAGGCTTTCTAGAAATAGAGACCGGAAGATCTTCTGTCAATAATAGCATAAATGCCTAATAGTACTATATTTGATCCTTTCTCACGAAACAAATTTCCTTATTCAATATTTAAGTATTATACTAATTTTTTTTAGAGATTTTCCTAAGAGGTGAAGCTCTAGTAGTGGGAGAGTAACAGCTATCTCTTGTTTTAAACTTGGTGACATTGTAGCTTACGTGTGATGAGCAGATATTTTTAACTATGCCGTTTCGTAAATTCAAATCGTTTGTAAAAAATACATTGGTAAAAGAGTCATATAATTCGATACAAGATTTTGTGTTCCTTTTGACTTTGTTCGAGGCAGGATACATTACATACATATATAATTGTATTTAACTAATATGGTTGTATTTTTTTAAATGTTGAAAAAGAATAACTACTGAGTTTCTTGCCGGTTCTTCTCTTTAGAATCTACTTAACCGGTGGTAGTTTCACTTAATTGTTAAATGACGATTCAAAAGTGCTTGTAAAGGCCCACTTGAATAAAGTTTATTTTGATTTTGCATATAAATGGTTAGTAGTCACCAGTGCTCATAGACACTGGCACTTTAAGAAATATTAAACATTTCATTCCAACTTCAGGAAGTTAGTGACGCATTGGCGAGGTAGCTGAACTGAGGTGATATATCCCTTGTGCCTGAGCTTACACTGGCTAACTCACCAAATAAATTACCACAATATTGAGTACTGTTGTATAGCGGTAGAATATCTGATGAGTAGGTGGTACCTACCCAGTCGGGATATTACAAAAGTTAGATTAAAAGACTCGAATCTCGAGTTAAATTTGATACAGCTTACGTCACGTTTCCAGAGACTATATTTTATTTTGTGCACTCGTTTTCACCCCTCGGGCTTTATAGCTTCGTTCTCACGACACCGCAGAATGCGAAACAGCCTCTGCGGGGTGAGGGAAGAGCCACTCACCGAGTTAGGAAGGATTTTTATATAACACACTTCACTCTCATAAATATTTCCCTTCCAAAAATAACGCGGCGTTCTCTTCAAAAGAGTTTATGTTTTTTTGAATTAAGTAATTCATTAATGTTAAAATTGCTGGCTTTGTACGATTTTCTCTTTTATGGCGAAAGATATATAAAAATGTAAGTGCCGCGGCTGTATACAGAATATTCATTAAATTTATTATAAGAATGATTATGGAGTACGATTATTATAGTTACTAAATTGGACTAGCTGATGGTAAGCGGTCACTGCAAGAAATATTAACCATTGATGACGTTATCCACACGCCACCCACTTTGAGAACTAAGATGTTACGATCCTTGTGCCTGTAATTACACTGGCTTACTGACCCTTCCAACCGGAACAAAAGCATACAAAGTTTTGCTACTTCGCGGTAGAAAATGTAATGAGGTATCAAGAAGGGTTTGTTCTAGAACCAAGTATTTGTAGAAAAAATAATTTTATAACCAACCATGTGCAGGTCAACCCGGGCAAGATCCACTGATTTTTTTAAATAAACAATAAAAACCAGTATGATTATTTTTTTAAATGAGCTAGCTAACTGGAAAGTGGTCATTGTAATAAATATTGACCGTTGTCAATTTAATTCGCAAAAATAAATGTGCTGAGGTACTGAGAAGGTTTTGTTCTAGCATCAAGTATTTGTTTATGTATGTATATTAATTGTATAACCAAACAGGCATGACAACTGTCTACTTAGTTTAATTTCTAAAAGAAAATGAAATTATTATTTGATTAGACGTACCATGTTTTACTTAAATCGAATCTGTACTCTACAAGTAATTTTTAATAATAGTATTATAATTGTAAATGGTCTCTCTATTTGTTGTTTAAGTTTTCACGACACTGAAGGGAAGATGATGAAATGGATATACAGAGTAACTTAAAGATGGGTGCAAAGCTTTAAAGAGAAGCTAGTATAGGCAATTCAAAACTATTTAGGCCAAGGTTGTAGACAAAGTCTGCCTATTTTTTTTTTCTAGCAAAATTTGAAGTTTTTTTAGAAAGACCCAATAATCTGCACTTTTTTAAAATAGCTAGCTTAATATAAAAAATTAGTCGAAAATTGATTTTATTTTACTAAATTAATGTTCAAACAATCTTCGGAAAGCAATTATCAAGCATGTACGTCATATGAAAAAACCTGTATACGGACCCTGTATATGGACATAGTCCATTCTTCAATACTAAAAACATACAACGGCCCTTTCCAAAACACGGATATAACCGCAGGCGACAACTAGTGCACGATGCTTAAGACTTTTTTACAAATATACACAAAGCTTTGGTGTACTGCGAAGATAATTCTGCGGCAAAATCACTCTAGGCGTTAGATTAACTCTTATTACCTAAACCATAAAGATCATTTTCGTACAGAATTAATGATGCTGCTTAAGGTATCTTGCACCACAGAATCGGTCACTTAGAATTCATTCATTTGTAATTGTAATACAAACGATCCGTGGCAACTGATCGAATTTGCATGCTTTTGCATGATGTTAGGTAAATACATAAACTTATATACAACTAACGTGTACTTATGACGTTATGTATATTTTATGTGGAATGCAATACAAATTTTGCAAACATTTAAATAACATTGCGACCTTGGGAAATTCTTCAGACAATTGCGCACATAGATATTAAGTATTGTCAAGTATATGTTTACACTTTAGATGATAAATTCGATATAATAAGGGCCTTAATAGTTTTAATATTTCTTATTCTAGATTAAGTAGACAGCCTATCAAAAGTGCCAACAATCTTAGACATTGTCGCTAAGAATTTTCAACTATCCCATACGTCACTAATGTGCTACTAATACAGTAATTGCACTGATTCGTTGATTCTTTAAACTGCAACACAACGATAAGTATGTGTGGGTGACTATTCAGCAAGCTTGTATAAAAAGTAAGCCAATATAATATCTACTATTAGATTATAGACGATAGGTTGCTTTCAGCTGCTGAGTTTTGTGAGGTGTTTCAAATATAGGGCACAATGATGCATATTCGTCCAGATCACATCGCTCATGAGACGACTTCCAATAATAATAATTAAAGCAATTAATTTAGCGTCTCCAGAGTTTCTATGATGAACGTAAAGTAATTTAGCTGAAATATTTTATAAACGCAGCTTGTTTCATGGTAAGGGAAACGAGACAGATAGTGGACGTTTTGTTGTTGACCGTGAGCTTGCAATATGCAAGTTTTTTCTCATACTGACCACTGAGCATGAATACTCTTTTCAAAACTAACAAATGTGTTAGCATTTTGTCTGAGCCGCATTTCGGCTGCATATCAACCAGCCTGCTTTTATCATATTTTTTACTCTTTTCATTTTTTGTATGCTTCAAGATACCTTTTAGGATATTAATTTTAACTATATATTTTTGACTGCGACTTTCCTTACCGTTTTGATTGAAGAGCAAAAACATTTGGGATATTTGACCTTTTTGACTAATAACAGAGAAAGAAAGAAATGGGGAAAGAGAAAGAGATATCAATCAATCAATCAGCCCATTTTCGTCCGCTGCTGGACATAGGCCTCTCCAATTGCACGCCACTGTAATCGTTGGGTTGAACTTGGGCTACTCGCATCCAGTTCCTTCCAGCCGACTTGCGTAAATTATCACTCCACCGTGCCCGAGGACGTCCTACACTACGTTTGCCTCTACTCTAGAACACGATTTTCCCCAACGGTTCTCAAATGGAGAAAAAGATACAGGGAGGGGAAGTAAATAAGGTGCTCACTTTGGGAAAAATATTTATCCGCAACACATTGACTCAATAGCTACCCGGAAAATACCGTTGGTACGGTTGAAAATCTTTTCATTTCCTACCTATAAATTAGTGGTTTATAAAAAAATTGTTGTCACAGCTTCACTCGCGTTTAAAGGGCTATCAAATGTCAGGCAAAAAAGTATCCTAAGTCCTTCCTTGGAGTAGAAGGTATGCTATATATCAAATTTCCTCAAATTCGGATCATTGGTTTAACAGTGAAAGAGCAATAGACAGACAGAGTTACTTTCACATTTATAACATTAGTATAGAAGTATAATACTTAAAACTTTATAATAAAAATCAATTTTTGTTTTTATATATTTTATTAGAAAATTTAAAAAATATTAAATTGGGCTAAAGCTATGATTCTAGTGTAATTATTTTATTTCTAACTGGATGTATAATTTTTGCGTACTTTGTTTTTTTGGCACTGATCACTGGCTTGTATTTACCGGCTGATGCCTGTCTTGTTGTATATATAATTTTTTGTCTGTCTGTAGTCGTTTCTTCATGGTGATTATAATGTTTGAAACTCATATCATTAGCTCGTTTCCTTAAAATGATCTCAAAACTCGATAATTTCATGTTTTTCTTCTTCAACGGGATGTTGTATTTCTTGGATTTACCATAATTCAGTTTATCTTTTTTAAAATTTCTATGCTTGTTTTTGCTGACCGTTGTTACTTTTACTTTGTATGTTACTATAACGTTTTTCTTTGAAGCCAGATCTTGGATGTTTGTGATGTAATTGTTGAATATAGCGACAGCCTCATCGCCTTTGACTTCAAACGTCGATGGTATGTCAGTAAAGTGTTCGATTTGACTTATCTTATTTTTATGACGCTCTAAGACATACAAATATTATTAAATATATTAAATGATTAATTTTATTAAAAAAAAATATTTTAACATAATTAACACTACAAAGAGCTTAATATTTAGGCCTTTTATTATCTACAAAGGAAAATTAATATTTTTTGTTAAATTAAAATATACTATATTTATTAATTTTACATATATAACGGGGTTTCATTTATAACGGGGTTTACTATCAAAATAACCGACCACAATTATTAAGAAATGAGCTCGAATCAGCCTTGATACAAACAAAAAAGGGCTCAAAAAAGTGTCTTAATCCTCCCGAGTTTCTTAGGCATCGTTTTCCGATATTAGTTAACAATATGATATTTTATTAGACACGAATATATTTTGTCTAATAAGGCACTATCGACTCATCAAATATGATTACCCAAAACAGAAATACTTAGTATTGTTGTATCTGGCTCGAGGATGAGAGGGCCAGTATAACTACAGGGACATAACATCTTAGTGTCCAAGGTTGTTGCATTGGCGATGTAATAAACTATTAATAATTTTACGGCCTCAATATCTATTAGCAGTGGTGACCACTTACCATAAGGTACCCCAAAAGCCCGTCAAATTATCACTTTTGTATGAAAATATATATTCTTGGGCTACCTCTAAAATTGACTTCATTTTAAACCAAACACATTATTAAAATTACTATTTTGCATCAAAAAGTAACACATATAAAAAATAAAATGACAAAGTTTTAAAGGAAGAAGTATAAAATACTGAACTAAGATATCATTTCTTACCTTCATAATAGTCTTGCGCAGTAACCCGAGTGATAACGAAGCAAACTATTGATATATGTATTAAATTATTACTCCGCATGGGCCCCATGGTGGCTGTATCTAACAATATTCCGAAGAATGATTTATAATGCCACAGGTGGCTTATATCGGTAACGCGTTCTAAAAGTAAAAAAACACAAACAATGCCGTTTGTTCATTGAGCTAAGTTAATTAACCCTGCAGTGGTCGGGTCGTAAATTTGATTATTTTATTTCGATTTTCCCGGCGCTATGGGGATAGGAAACGATATTTATATAGCACGAATCAACATTTTATGTAATCCAGCAGTCATACAACTTACAGATATTTTAGTATTTTTTATCTGTTGTAACTTAACGGAATTAAATTTTATACTTGTTTGAGAAAATTAAGAAAACTACGTTGATATCTAAATTGATTTCATTTTGATCATAATATAGTATTTTTTTTTTATATTATAGTTGGAAAACGAGTAGGAGGCTCACCTAATGGAAAGCGATCTTAACTGCCCTTGGATATCTGCAACACCAAGGGCGCAGTCGTATAAAAAAAGAGTACACTCTTTACCTTGAAGGTTTTCAAGTCTCGGTTCGGAAAAACTAACAGCCAAAGCTGGTTCCGCAGAGTGGTAGAGCGAATAGAAAATTTCTTAAAAGTCACGCTGTTGTGGATTTTCGGACATCAAGTTGGTGAAAATTTTGGAATTTTGACAAGATGTCCGAAAATGAAATTCACTCTGATGAGATGGCAAATTCGACACTATTGGAAAGAGTTCATACGCTTTACGTTGTTTTTAACCACGGAAGCGTAAAAATTTCCATCTTACTCCGGGCTACTGCTGAAGTTTTTAGTCAGCATATATTACAAGACTCACAACTTACTAGTAACTGCGTGTTTAGTAGTAAACTGATGAAATGTCGTTTTACCCACTTTAAATTAAGACTATTGCGTGACAATTTTATATGGTATTAATATTACATGGTAACGAAGCATAAATACTTTTTAACAGGTATCTTTTTCAGAGGATTTCTATGCTTGTGCATGTATTCCATAGTTTTACTGAACGCAGTTGATAAAAAATTAAAGTAAAGTTATAAAAAAAAATGATTACGAATTTAATTCATTTGAAAAATTATTATGCCTAAATATACGAGTTATACCTACTCGTATATTTAGGCATAATAATATAGGCATCTTTGAACACACCATGCATTTTAGGGTTAAGACTATTGTCAAATTTCATTGTATATTTTTAATGGACAACAAGAAGATAGACAAACCTATCAGCCACCTGCTAAGTGTTTAATGAATTGGATAATTGTTATCAATGCTAATCAATTCATTTTATTCATGGTCTGTCCAGGATAAAAATATACTGTGATATATAATTTGTGTATTCTATATTTATATGTATTTCGTAGTTTTAATAATAGACTCATATTATTTTATTTATTAGAACAGCACCACCCACCTTATATTCTATGACCTATCCTACACCGTTGGTTGCCTCGAAGAGGCCTGCCGCCAAAATAGTACGCCTGTTCTATCAAGGCCATATCTTTGTTATATTTATTTTTATTTCTCTGTGTAATAAAATATATAACTCCTTATTAATGTTTTGATAGGATTGGAGATCTGGTTCATTTTTTGTTCAGATGATCGGAATTGCGATTTAACAGGGAAAAGAAAACCAGCATTCTTGTCCCTTCTTTTGCATTGTCTCATTCAGACTTAATACTTAATAATAAAATTACATTAACGATCAATTATTGTAATCGTAAAATTCCCGAAATTTAATAAATTTAAAAGGAAAAATGTTTTATTAAATTATATAAAAAACAGAGATGGCTCAATGGCTACAGTCCCAATCTTAACCAAAGATTGTGAGGTACAGTACAGTTATCTGAAACTTAGTGTTATTTAATTGATTTGTAAAAGCATGTGTAAGCATCATGAGATAACATATATGGTCATGAAAATCTATCACATGTGTATCCACCTAACCGCAGTTACGCCCTAGTATTGGGATATAAATTGGCTGTTTCAGAATATTCATTGCTAACAAAACATTGAACTTGTAAGCAATATTTACCATTTGTTATTAAAACTAAGGTCGTTATGAAACTTAGGCGCTATTCAAACATTTCCATCGAACTTGTTATCTGTGCTAAACATTTAGAACAAGTTAAGAGCGGCAATATCTTTGGTTAATCATTGTGTAAATTAACTACCTATCCGTCACGGCTTCGCTTGGATCGAATAAGAAGCTAAATCAGTGGCGTAGCTAGGTTAGGAAGGGCCCCGGTGCATAGAAAAATAATTGGGCCCTCACCTTTTTCCCATTTCTCTTTAATTAATAATTGCCCAATCCATCCAATCCGTCAGCCCATTTACGTCCACTGCTGGACATAGGCCTCTTCAATTGCACGCCACTGGTTCTTGGGCAACTCGCATCCAGTTCCTGCCAGCCGTCTTGCGTAAGTCGTCACACCACCGTGCCCGAGGACGTCCTACACTACGTTTGCCGAGACGCGGTCTCCACTCTAGAACACATTTTCCCCAACGGTTATCGGTTCTGCGACAAATATGGCCAGCCCACTGCCACTTCAGCTTACTAATCCGGTGGACTACATTCTAGACTCATTTCTGATGCGATCCCGCAGAGAAACGCCGAGCATAGCCCTTTCCATAGCACGCTGAGCGACTTTAAACTCTTGGACCAGCCTTGTAGTGAGTGTCCACGTTTCATAATAATTTCCCATTAAATTATAAATACCAAATAAGAAATATTGTGCTCAGGGTCGTGATTTTCAAGCTTCAGAAGCTTAAGGTTTAGTTTAGCGGGCCCCCTGACCATCGGGCTCCTGGGGTACTGCACCACCTGCCCTACGATAGCTATGCCACTGCTATAAATACGGCATGATTTTTTCCCAACATCGTCACACAAGAGTTTAATGAATTATATATCTAAGTCCACCTTAACAACTCGTCCTTTGGTAAATTATCTATGAAAATCTGTTCGCTGGTGTTTGACCTTTTTGCAATATTTAAGAAAGTCGCTGCGGAGGGACTTGTTTTTTTTATAATATGTAACGATAAATTTATATCATTCTTGTAGTATTTTTTTTTTTAATTTACGTCAGGGACATTTACATATTTCTAAGGTTATTTAGCGTAATTGTTGTATGTTCAACTCAAAGATACAATAGAAAAAATATTGGAGTTAAAATTACATCTGACTGAAATCTTCAATGAAACAAAGATTAATTAAACGTACAACACCTTGCTTTATCGCCTTCATTTGTGACAGGAGGGCTGGTTCGTTTTTTGCCCAGAGAATCACTGGAATCGCTGTTAGCGTTCTCATCGAAATTCCATGCAATTAAAATTTGCACAGTAACTAGTTTTAATACCTATTTGTATTTATTGAAGCACTTAATGTTAATAATGCTTACATATGTAAATAAAAAATTATCTAGCAATATATTTAAAAAATAAGAAATGTTTTTCCGAATATTAAAGACAAAATTTCCTAAAATGTTAAGTAATTTAATACTTATATAAATAAAAAAATATTTTCATATCATACTCAAAATTTGTTTTTCCAATTTATTCCACAGTAGAAAGCTCTCAACTTTTATTACAGGTCTACAAATTACTATTTCTACGTTACCATTGATTAATGGCACTTAGTCCAGTTTGAAATCACTACAATTTTGAATCCAATATCAAGGACACATAAAGACCAAAATCCTGTAAATTTATTTATCCTGGCAGTACTCTTCAGCCAATTAGTCGTTGAGCCTAAACGGCCTGAAACCGTCCACTAATTACCGCGACAACATTCATTAATTAAAAGTTGTAAATCAAATGCGATTAACATATCATTAACTTGGAATTATTTACGTAATCAATTATTTCCGGTGATGTTAAATGGATTCGACCAGTATGGACGGTGCAGTATATAGACTAAATCTCATCTGATGTGTTAGTAAGCTTTTAGTACAAATATTTATACAAATAAAAGCGTATGGTTCGTCACAACTTAGATGTAGCATCGGTAAAATTCGTAAAACCGTTTACTGCCGATTTATACAACCAATAAAAATAGCTGCACCCGCACCACCTTGATGTCCGAAAATCCGTAACAGTGCGATTTTTTAGATATTTTCTGCCTCGCTCACTTTGTGGAACCAGCTTCCACCGGCGGTTTTTCCGAACCGATACGACATAGGAACCTTCAAAAAAAGAGGGTACTCCTTTGAACTCAACTCCTTGGTGTTGCAGATGTCCATGGGCGGTGGTTGTCACTTTCCATCAGGTGAGCCTCCTGCTCGTTTAGCCTTAAAAAAAGTTTCATATCGCGCCATTCGACGGTATTCGTCACTGTAGATTCTCGTGTCACCCAACCCGAGAGAAGTGTCAAATTAACCAATATATTAGGTCATATGACAAGTTATTGCGTTTGCGTAACGATCATATTCACATAACAAATAAATGTTGATAATTTGGGATAGCGTACTTAATTCGGATGTGATCGGTTTTACGAATTTTGCCGATGTTACTGTTATCTAAGTTGTGTCGTACTATATATAGCGGCTTTGGTCTCCACTCGAGGATCTGTTCCAATAACCATCAATCCATATGTTATGCAATGGAAAACAATGATTATACCATCGATTTGAATACACCTAAACTAAGAGTCGAGTTATCTTCGAGAAATTGGCGGGTTATAGTTACATCTCCGCGACTGTATCGTGTGATGGCAAGCATATTTAAAATCCTGTGAAGTGTTGAGTGCCATTGTCACAGTCGCGTTGATGTAATCAGTTCAAAAATGTTTTACGCCTTTAAAATATTATTTTACAGACGGTTTTCTCCTATTTTCTGATATTTGTTGTTATTTGTAATTATTTCTGTTGAAATCATTCACATGGATTTACGTAAGGACCGTTACAAGTCTGCATTAGAAAGAAACAATTAAGCGTAAAGCGATTTAAATTTTGATAATATATAAAATTTCACGGTCGCTGGACTGGCGCTTTTGCCGCTTAATTCGAAACACAATGTACAACAAATTCATTATTTTAACAACACGTTTTTTGTATCATCATGTTTCAAATTGCACGTGCTTTACACGGCCCGCTTGCCACTCACGCGTCCGACCGATTATAAAAAGACCAAAAAATATATCTCGAAAACTAAAATGCATAAAAACTTTCAGAGGAAACGTACGAAAAATTCAAAGCTTTGATAAAGGTCAAACAAAGAATATTTCTCTGTGTGCTATGCTATTCTATATTTTTCAATATATTTTAACCGCTTTTTAGGTTCCTTTAAAATTACATATTATATTAATGTAAGCAACACTTTTTCATGTGCTTAGTTTGTGTTTATAATTCATCTCGTGCTGGGCGATGAAGGAAAACATCGTGAGGAAACATGCATGTGTCTAATTTAATAGAAATTCTGCCACATGTTTATTACACCAACCTGCACTTGAACAGCGAAGCGGAATATGTTCCAAACCTTCTCTTCAAAGGGACCTTAGCCCAGCTAGAAAATTACCAAACTGTTGTTGTTGTTATATATTGTACTTGATGCTATTAAATACTTTTCCCTCATTGTGGTTTTTGTATTCTTTATTTCATATTTTTTTTTGTATGGTCACAATTTTTTTTGTTTTGTAAGCAGATTAAAAAAGTAGCATATGCAACGGTCAGTCAGACTAATGACATAAAATGTCAGTTAAAAGTTTTTTTTTTGGTACTAAAATCTCAGTTCTGCCAGTATTTATGATTAGCAGTGTTACATTCCCGTGCTTCAGATAAAATATCAAAGTACTTTTAGACTCAGATTAGGAAATTCGAATAACTGAATATCCAATAATAATCTTGGACTTATATTTTATCATATTCATCACTAAAATAGATTATTCGAATTTTAAAAGAGACATTTTTAGTGACCTACTTTTGTCAAGTCTTATTCACCGCTCCCAACGAATTCACTGAGATCGTTTGATCATAACCCAAGTTTAAAAACAATCACAAAATCAAATTCGAATTCACACAAGGCGCGCGAGAATTCCTCATTCTCATAATGAAATGTCGAAACTCACTCCATTCCCACACGAAGACTTCACACCAAAGAACAGTGAACAGAAATGGCGTTAATTTATTTTAAAAGTTTCGTATGAAATTCACCATTTCGGAAGAAAATATAGAAGTGAAAATTATACCCTCGGAAATAAGTTTGCTGATAATTTTATACAACGACTTTGGATTAATAACCAAAACATAAACATTTATGCTTCGCTTAACGCACGCAATCTGAGTTATCTGTCTAAGTATGCGTCCGAATAACGGTAGTGTTTTTTTTTTTTATAATAGTTATCTAGTTCATAGGAGGCACCAAATACTGTTGTGTGAATTACCATAAACGGGAATATATATAAAAAAAAAACATATTCTGATAGTAATAAGTAACTTCCTCCAAAACACATGACCGGTTCCTATCAAATTTGTTGCGAAGCAAGCTTAAATTCTAAGGAAAGACATAACTACTTTTTATGCCGAACATTTGACGACAATCACCAAAACACAAGCGAATTACAAGTGAGAGCAAATAGTATATATAATTAGCTACATGACCGCGACTGCACGTGCATTTGAATATAAAAAACAACGTTATTTTTGTAGCCTTAGTTGCTCCTTATTGCGTCACCTATCTGCCAATCAAAGTCCCGTCAAAATCGCTCCAACCGATTTGAGAGAGAGAGAGACGGAACGAACAATACAAAACAAAAATTTAAACTAATTATATTTTGGTATAAATACATATGCTTTTAGTACAAAGCGGTTACTTTAATATTACAAACATACACTCCAATTTTATTACATGATTAGAATTAATACAAAAATTTAAAAATAAATTCACCATGGCGGTTACATAGTCTATGGCTGCGTTTTATTAAAACACCATTCCCTTAGATTTATTCTTCGAGCGTAAATTGACGAGACAAATTTCGTTCTCAAGTGATATACAGCCTTGGCTTGCGGGTCGCGTTACTTTAGCAAACTTTACGTGAACGCAAAACCGAGTAATCGAAATATATGGCGAAATCTTAGCTCAGTATAAACAGAAACCGTGAATCTTTTAACGTTTTTTGCTTAATAGCATAAAATAAAGAATTCTTAATTCAAATTTAATTAAAACTTAACGATATATACGACAAACTTAGAGATAGAATCGGCAAAATTCGTAAAACCGATCTCATCCGAATTAAGTACGCTATCCGAAATTATCAATATTTATTTCGTATTTGAATATGATATTTACACAAACGTAATAACTTGTAATATCATATGATCTGATATTTGTCAATTTGAGACGTAGATTTACATGCACTTGCATTCGGGTTGAACTGGTGCTAGAATCTATAGCGACGAATAGCGTCAAATGGAGCGATAGGGAGCTATTTCTACAGGTTGTGTAAATCGGCAGTAATCGGTTTTATTGTATTTGCCGATGCTACATTGACAAAAATAAAGAATAGACAAAAATACAAAATTCTTAATTCAAATATAATTAAAACTAAACGATATACATGATTATTTACATTGACAAAATAAATAAATTTGTATATGTTAATGCAACTGGCGTAATAATAATGATTGTATTTCCGATTCTACTAAATAAAATTTACATTTGAAATCACTGATTTGCCCACATTTAGTTGGAAAGCAATCGCAATTTTATGGTACGTATCTGGATTTAACAAATTAAACTTCATGTAAAAATGTTATTGAAAAGAGTAAATTGTAGTTGTTCAATATTAGCGACATTTTTAATTTAAATTGGTTTCATAATCACAACATGTATATTATAGTTACATAGTATAACACAAAATCGCTTAATACAGGGACAGACAGCGGGTCTGTCCCTGTATTGTGTGCAAACCTGTCTGGGTAGGTACCACCCACCCATCAGATATTCTACCGCTAAACAACAGTACGCAGTATTGTTGTGTTCCGGTTTGAGTAAGCCAGTCTAACTTCAGGCACAGGACATAGCATCTTAGTTTCCAAGGTTGGTGGCGCATTGAAGATGTAAGGAATAGTTAATATATCTTACAGCGTCATTGCCTATGGGTGATGGTGACCACTTACCATCAGGTGGCCCATATGCTCTACCGCCAACCTATACCATAAAAAATATATAATAGATGGACAATGTAGTAAAGAAACACTGATAATTTTAGTCGTTTCGAATGTGATGTCGTAAATAAACAAATTATATATATTTCGTACCAGCATTGCACCTGTGCGAGGTCAGGGTGGGTCGTGATATATTTACTATTGAGGGCATAAAGATCTATAGTAGACCACTGTGCAGTTGAAAATTGAATAATACTATTAAATTAACATCTACAAATCGTGAAAACTAACCTACCTTAAACATCATGTCTTTGAACGTTTTGTTTTAATAATTATAATAGTTGTTGATTCAGAAGAACATTACATATTACTTAAACGAAAAGACTAATCTATACAAACAAGTACATACGATTTTTACATTTTTTGCGTACAAAATTGTGCTCTTTAAGTCCAAAATATTATGAATAGTTAGAAAAAATAACTCGCCAAGAACAAATCATATAATGGCCCCTGTAGTAGGCAAATAATCGGTACCATCCATTTTTCATATGTTCTACCGCCAGACATGAATACTTAGTATTACTGGGGAAATGGGTGAATGGATGAAAAATATAATACACTGGTGTACTACCAATTTCCATTCCATTCTATTCAAAGGTTATTTAGTTAGGTTTATTTTCTGTCCTTTGCAATACGCAAAGAATAGAAAATCTTAATTTCTAAGGTTTCGGCGCATAAATCAGCGCTAATGCTTATGAGCGATTGTAAACAATGTCCATCATTCAAGCTTTTCGTCCAAGTACCTATTACATGTAAAATAAATAAGTCTAAAGACTTTTACAGTCAACTAAGTAGAAAAAATAATAAAATCAATGATAATAACAATAAGTAATATAATTAAACTTGAAAGAAGTTTTTGTAAAGAAAACACACTTTTATTATGAAAGTACTTCCAAGATAAATCGGGCAAGTGTGATTTGGGGTCGCGGACTGAGGGTTTCGTACCATAAGACAAATCGACAAAGACGCTGATGTTACAAAAAATTATGGATTTTGAATTTATTCCTATACTCATACGACTAAATAGGTTTCATAGTACAAAACCTATTTGCACCACCTCGATTTCCACTATAGCACAATTTTTTTGACAACAACTTCTATTAAACTACCACTAACTAGAATTACCAGGAACTAGATTTTGTCGGCAGTTTTTCCGAACCGAAACGACTTGGAGACCTCCAAAAATAGACGACACTCCTTTCTCAAAGGCGGGCAACGCAATCCCCTCGGTGTTGTAGACGTCAATAGGCGGTGGTGATCATTTTCCATCAGGTGGGCCAGCTGGTTTTCCTCCTATAACAAAAGAAAAAACAAAAGGGTAATCGTTGACCTACAAATTTCTGCCATATCTTTTGATAGTCTAAATTTATAAAGTTTTTTTTACAGCTTCAAGAAACAGTAAATCTCAAACCTCTGCAGGTATACAGTTGGCTGACCTTTGGCTATGGATGGACGAATAACAAAGTGATCTTGTAATGGTTTAGGTACGAAACCCTAAAAAAATAGACTTTTCTGTCTAATTTTATTAATTAAAGTATAAAAAAGAATAAACAAATTCGTAGATCAAACGGGTAATCTTTCGTCTTAACAAAAACAAATTTGAAGTAAGAAAAAAAAAATGAACGGCGAAAAGTTTTTAGAAATCGGCGTGTTTTGCTCGAAGCCAAAGCGACTACAACTACAGCTATGAAGTCTGAGTTTCAAGTAGTTTTTTCTTCGTCTAACTTTCTGACGCCAATATCATCGCATGAATGATTGCGTTATGGAATTTGTTATTTATTTGAGTACATTCGACTGCCTCGCTTCACATTTACATATACATTAACAGCCTGTAAATTTCCCATTGGGCTAAAGCCTCCTCTATATTTGAGGAGAAGGTTAGGAGCATATCCCACCATGCTGCGGGTTGGATTCACATGTGAGAGAATTTCGTTGAAACGAGTCACACGCAGGTTTCCTTCACCACCGAGTACGATATGAATTATAAACACAAATTAAGCACATGAAATTTCAGTGGTGATTGCCCGGGTTTAAACCTTACCACTGGGCCATCTCAGCTTATTATTTGCAATACATAAACTTACCAAGACTTTAATGAGGTATATAATATGTCATAGTATCGTTTAATTTAGTCATACAAAATTATTTTCTGTTCAATCAATAATATATGTCAAAGTAAATATTCTAGTGCTGGATAAAGAGCTCATAATTTCGATGTTTATTCCACCTTTACGCTTTATTGCGATTGTATCATTAAATAAACACGAAGGAATCGCTTTCACGATATTTTACTATGCCATCGAGCATGCACTAATATAATGTATAATCCGTGGACATTTTTAACTTTGCTATGCTTTCATATACATATTCAAATCATTTATAAAAAATACATTGCTAAAGAAGGCATATTATATTGTGTAAGCCTATAAAGTATTTTTAATATAATATTTATAAATAATCAATAAAAGTTATATAACATAGAGCTGAGATGGCCCAGTGGTTAGAGCCCGTGCATCTTAACCGATGATTGCGGGTTCAAACCCAGGCAAGCACCACTATATATATGTGCTTAATTTGTATTTATAATTTATCTCGTGCTCGGCGGTGAAGGAAAACATCGTGAGGAAACCTGCATGTGGCTAATTTCATCGAAATTCTGCCACATGTGCATTCTACCAACCCGCATTGGAACAGCGTGGTGGAATATGTTCCAAACCCTCTCCTTAATGGCAGAGGAGGCCTTATCCCAGCAGTGGGAAATTTACAGGCTGTTACTTTACTTTACTTTACTTTTTTAACTTATAGCTGTTGAGCTATATTCAGTCACAGAATTATATGAATGTAATGAATACTTTTTGGTTTGACATTTTTATAAATAAAAGTGGAAATAGAAATATTATTAAATTTGACATGGGAATTGTTAATCTGTCTTTCAATATGGAAGATAATGGATGATTGTAAAGAAAACTGTAAAAATATATATTGTAAACCATATTAAATATTGTTAATTATTTGATGTTCCTGTTTATCTGAAGCTGGGTCTACAATTGAATATATTTTTTTATTGTATTCGCTGCATTCTTTAATCTTAACATCGATATTAATAGAATCATAACCGATCGATATTAATAAAAAAGTTGATCATAATAAAAAATATCGGTAATGAAATATCAACATTTATATAAAAATATATCAATAACATCGATTTTGCGGTAAAGAAAAAAAAATTAGAACAATTTCGAAAATACATCTCGTTCCCGAAAAGTCTATTAAAAAGTACCGTTAGCTGATTCCGCGACTTTTCGAATTTGACTCGTGTCATTAATCGCAGTCGAAAAGTGAATTCCACCGAACCGAATGAAACTTCGAAATCACTCAACTCTTAAGCCGTTGACAAGGACTCGTTTAACTTTGCCGATTAACGCGTCCTTTTTACACGTTTTCTTTTCTCATTTCGTCTGCTTCCGTTGATATTGAAAGTTAATTAAACTTATGCAAATACACTTTTATATTTAACTACATTGTAATTAATTTATCAACCTTGAAGGAATTTGTATAATCGATTTTTAAAATTTATCCTTATTAAAACATTTAAGTTATCCTCAGGTAACCTAAGAAACAAAATCAGCTCATGACCTCAACGAAATCTTGACGATGAAGTGTGGATTAAAATCATTCCACTGGGAATTTGACCTTGACACCATGATTCCGTGAAGTATGACCCTTTTTATAGATAGTAGAAAATAAACAAAATCAAAATATACTTTATTCGAGTAGGCTTTTAAAAGCACTTTTGAATCGTCATTTAACAAACTATATTGAGTGACCTAACCGGTTCGGAAATTAGATTCTACCGAGAAGAACTGGTAAAAAACTCAGTAGTTACTTATTTCAACGTTTAAAAATACAAATGTTAGTTAAATACACGATGGATTTAATCATTTGACTTTATCCAAATAACTAATAAATCGTGTGAAAGAAACTAATTATTAGTTTAAAACTAAAAAGTCTTATCAGAATCGTAACTTAAAAGTGCAATTCTGAACCTTAATAAAAGAAAACACAAATACTTACCCGTGGGTTAGCGGAAAATCACTCACGTCACAGATGTGTGGAACGGCCGCACGACAAATTGTTTTATCGAAAATTACTTTCTGAAGGCAACGATTTCAGCCTGGATGCTGGCAAAAATATATTTCCAAGTTAGGCGTTAGTGTGGATGTTTCAAAAATATCAATGGAAGCGACATTTGTAAATTCTACTTGGAACCAAATTTGAGTCCTAAATATTTATATTTTATTTCTTTCTTTAATAAATAAATATTGGGCAACATCACATACATTACTCAGATCCCAATGTAAGTAGCTAAAGCACTTGTGTTATGGAAAATCAATAACGACGGTACCACTAACACCCATATCCAAGACGAGAACTAATGAACTGTTTCTACATTTTCTCAGCTGGGAATCGAACTCGAGCCACGCAAGGAAAGTCTTAAGAAATGGACATAATTTTGACGCCGGATAGTACTTTAATACCAAGAGTTTTAAAGTCCAATCCGGCAAATTTATTAATTAAAACTTTCACTGACCAATGTCAGTTTTATTTTTCTAAATATATTTGAGTATCAACTATAATTTTTTTATTGATTTCGAATCAAAAGCAAGTGAGTAATTTATCAACTTCACTCAGTTTTTCATTTCATTCATCTTTTCTCATTATAATACATTTTAAAAGCATACGTTTGTCTACAGCCAATAATGCAACATAAAAATGCAAGCAGTTCATCAAAACTGCAGCATTATTTCATCCCCAATTAAGCACGTTATTTATGCACTCAGTTAAATTTAGCGGCTTTTGCTTGAAGGCATATTCTGGATAACAACACCGCCAGGCAAACTATGTATTACTATAAAAATAAAAAATAATATAGAATAAAAATTCGAACCTTAATTGTGCAGTCATTAGAACACGTGAGACGTGACTGAAACAATCTTGATAGCCAGTACAAAATTTTCATGTGCTTTATTTGTTTTTATAATTCATCTCGTGCTAGGCGAAATCTAGATGTATCAGATTTAATTTGCTGCTGAAGTAGCTTAGTAAGAAGGTCTTAGCCCAGCTATGGGATATTGATAGGCTGTGTCGCATTTTAAAAAGGTAATATGTTTACAGTTTCTATATATTGAAGTGTGCTTGAATTTTTGACTTATGTTATTGGTGAATTTTCTTAAATCAATCACTGGCAATCACTCGTAAGGCACAGCTATACAATATAATTTATCGTAAATATTATTTTCAGGAAATTCCTTTAAACTATTAGTTTACTTAAATTATTTTATATGAAAATCATCATTTATTTTATTTATCTTGTAAGTTTGAAATTATTTATTGTTTACTTAATATGTATAGAATTGTATGTAAAATAAAAAAAGGAAAATAATGAAAATCAGAATAAGTCTGCGCCACAGTAGGAAACAGGAGTATTTGGCAACCGCGTCGAGAGCCTTGTATCATTTTAAATGAGTCGGTTAATCTACATGGTGTTTTTTTAAATGGTCGTTTTATACAGTGGCTGTTCGATAGTCTTTTATTTACGTTAAGAGCAGATTTTTGAGCACTTTAAATTTAGTTTATATTTTATTTTATAAATAAATAGATTTGTTTGATGTTTATCTGAATGGATGTTTTTTAGTCTGTTATGACTCTTACGTTCTTATAGTTTTTATGTATATTTGTTTTTTTTTTTCTTTATATACAATATAGTATTATTTCAATACTGCAACTTAAAAAATACGTCAAAATTAATAAGGGGTGTGTAATACACGGTATGTTACAAAATCTACTTTAAATCAATGCTGTTATTTTGACAAAAAAAATATAATTATCAATGTATATGAAGAGGTGTCTTGCCTTGATTCAATAAATACTTGAGTTTTCAGTTATATTAACTTAAGTATCTCATCTGATATATGAAGTTCGCAATGTGGCCGATTTCCATGCTTCCAAGATTCCTAACCCAGCGCAATTTGGTCTTGCGATTCTGTTTTATCAGTCTTGTTTTCTAAATTACGAGGCTTGCTATCTTTCTTTTGTCCTATCGAGTCGGACTACAAAATAATAATAATAAATTAAAGTTAAATTTACTAGCATACACAATTTTACATGATAAATATTTGATGAATATTCTACTGCTAGACAGCTACACTTAGTATTTTGGGTAGGAGTTTGAAGAGTCAGTGAGCCCGTAAAGGCAGCTATAGCTACAAGGAATTATTATATCCCATAGTTCCGAAACATGGTGGCGCATTGGTCTGGCACAATGTCTACGGGCTGTCGTGGTCACTTGGCATCAGTTAGGCCATTTACTTATGCGAATGCCGCTTATATAAAAAAAAAAAAAAAACAAATTATTTTTGGTGCCAAAAAAATATCACGAATCAGTGTTGTCACAGTAAAGTAACCAAAGCTGGTTCATATGTTCAATGGTACTAAAATATTTTCAACCCGTTCAATATGTCATGGTATTCAAGCATATCTGATTGATTTTCATTTTCGTTTTGAATGAGGAAATAGAGGGAGGTTTGTTTGAAATTCGACGGAGAGTTTAATAAATGACAGCGGCGATAACTCACTACGAGATAGCCCATCCACTTGCCATTCTATTCAAATAACAAAAATAGCTTATAGGAAAATGTTAAACATATAAAAAAAAATATTTACTCAGAAAATTGACTACTTACATAATTGAATTTCGAAAAGCAATACCTGGATAGATAGAACGGCTATAACATCAGCTCGACCTTGAGACGGATGTAAAATTAATTTCATTTTGTTAGTACTGTTCATTCGTCTGAAACTAAATATTGAACGCTTCATAAAAAACGAAATAAGAATGAATAACTAATAGTTGAATAAAAAAGCAGAGCGTCATTTTGAATTCTTAGAAAATTTATATTTAAGAATTCAAACGATATAACTTAAATGGAACTCGAATTCAGTTTTCGATGGAAAGAAAATCTTTATTGAGTTTAAAAAGAATAGACGATTTGGTTGAGAAAAAATCTTAATGTTCACACCTTAAGACATATTACATTGTGGGATAAGTCGTTAAGAGATTCATTGGAACTTGTCATGTGTTCATACATTAGCAGCACTTAATATAGTCGACTAATTACAAGTTTGCCTACAGACTTTATCAACAGCAATACTCAAACAGTTGTTTTCAAGATAATCTACAATGTGTTTTAAATCATGTACATTGTTTATTTATAAGCATCAGAACTTCAGAATGGAAAGCAAATACTGATAGTTGCTAATCATAATTATTGGTGAAATATTTCTTCTGAACCGATTAGCCTTAAATTTGGTTCTGTAATAAAATGCTTCAACAACAACAGCAACAACATCCTGTAAATTCCCACTGCTGGGCTAAAGGCTTCCTCTCCCTTTGAGGAGCAGGTTTGGAACATATTCCACCAAGCTGTTCCAATGCGGGTTGGAATACACATGTGGCATTTTAAAGACAAATTAAGCACATGAAACAGCGGTGCTTGCCTGGATTTGAACCCGCAATCAATCCACCACACACATCACACCGCAAAGTGTAACCATAATCACGCCTTATTAACTTCACTGTTGACACTCCGTCACTGGAATACTCACTAAAAAAGCAGTGGTACCGACTCTGTCTTTTCAGCGGGCGCCACAGGATCGCTTTCGAATGCTACTGAAGGTCAAGCCGCCTATGTGGTCCTCCAATTCCTAGGGGGGATTTCCGGGGTACTGATGACCCTCCTAGTCCCTGCCGCGCCTGTTCGTGCATCTTCTGCTATTTTTCTTTTGGTTGCGTTCTTGCCCTTTTGGTCAAAATTTATACAGTAACTATTTAATTCATATTTGTACATATTTAAGGACCTTATGTTAACAATTATTATTATTTTGAATATTTGATTCGATAATATTATAACTTTTATTAAATACATAAGATTTTAAATTAACATGGTTATTTTTATTATTAAAGTTATTGATTTCGGGATATTTACCAGGTTTTTTTATATTTTTTCGGTGGGGCTCGACAATAGTAGTGGTGACCGGTGTTTACGCAGCAAACGTACGAGAAAGGAGGTTGTCCGATATGGACACTTCTAACATTACCAACATCTACCCGCAAACTTCAGTCTCGTGAACAAGACAATGTGGATAATGTCAAAATATCGAGCTCCATCGAACAAAAATAATAGACGTGGTAAATATTCCGAAATCAATAACATTTATTAAATATTCTAATTTAATTTATTCTCGTAGTTGATGTCGTGTCGTGGTCGAAAGATAAAAGTGGAAATAAAAAGCGGAACAAATCTGCATTCGGGGGTGCAGAGAATAATATCGATGATTTTCAACGTTAACGATCCACTTGTCTCCAGGGCGCATTGTCTCTAAATGACAGATTAGCGTGGACTTACCTCTAATCTTTTCAATTTAACTAAAAAAGTAATGATGCACTATTAGTATAAGAAACAAACTACTGGTTCATATATGGAGGTAAAATGTAAAAAGAGTGATTTTTATATGTCGACTTCGTAGATGATAGTCCATTTTAGAACTCAAACTATTGCTTTTAAGTTGTTTCATATAATAATGCATTGTAAATATGTATTAGTAATGATTTTGTTGAGGTCTGAGTGCTGAGTTCCCTTCTTTCGATTTTTTAATTGCAATCAATAGTATTGCATGAGTTTGCTTATTGATATTTGATAAAAAAAATGTTTTTAATCAAACGAAAGATAGATGTTTTGGGGCATCATCATCATTTCATAGTATTAAACAGAGTCGTTTACCGCGATCTGTCCCTATATATGCTTAGATCTTTGAAACTACGCAACGGATTTTGATGCATTTTTTTTAATAGACAGAGTGATTCGAGAGGAAGGTTTTTGTATATACATCAATAATATAGTAAAGAAACACTGAAAAATAATTTTTAAAGTTTCTAATGTGATGTCGTAAATAAACAAATTCTGTAGTATATTTAGTATCAGTACTGGACCCGTGCGAAGCGGGGACGCTAGTATAAGAAAATTAAATACCATTTGTAATGGAATTTAGGTACTTATTGATATAATAAAGTAATTCGAGATAGGAGATTGTAAGTTTACAGCTCTTTAATAATTACAACAAGTCATTTCAAAATTGATAAAAAAGTCTACCGTCTCAAATAAAGATACGAAATCCGTTTAAAAAAATCGGTTATGTTAGTAATTTTTTTAATTAAAAAGATGAAAACAATTTATGTATGAATGTGAAAACAGAAATGTAATTAATTCCGTTGGCTTACCTTATCCATATTATTCCAAATCACGTTTAGCTGACTATGCACGGACCGAAGCCTATCCAGCGGGCTCCCGTCCAGGCCTGTATAAAAATCGCTCTTCAAGGCCCGTTTAAATGTCACTGGGATTGAAATCCGATTTAATTGCATTCAGCTAAAAACTCATTAGATCTTATTAAAGGAAGTCCAATTAGATATCGGATTATCTTTCATCTTTTTTTTATTTCGAATGATGAAACGAGATAGCTATATTTATTTGTTACGACTTTTATCTTGGTTACGTCAATTTTTTTTTGTGGAAATGATATTTTTTTATAATGTAAATATATTCGCATACAATGAGGTACTGTCATCGGGTAACACGCTGATAATAAAATAACTCATCAAACAAATTTTGAACAACATCAATAAAAATAGAATAATATAAATGTATACTTAATACTTGGAATATTTGTTCAAATGGATAAATTAAATTATTTACAAATATTTTTAGCAAAATAGTGATCTGACTAAATAAATGAAAAAAATTACAAGATACTATTATACAGTGCTGTATTGTATGAGTTTAAAGAACACTCAATGCATAAAAATTAACAGCTTTTTATTGGACGTTCGTATGGCTTGGGAATTTAAATATGCCTGGATAATGTCATGCCGAAAACGACTTTCAGTAATAATTAGTGGTGTATCGCTTGATTATTATCAGTACGGTCGCATCCGTCTAGAACGGTAATATGTGATCACATGCGTATACAATATTTGGTAGATTGAGTAGGTTGCTATGCTATTGACAGGCGCTAACAGGTACTGTTACCATTTGTTCCAAAGGTTTTTTGGTGATAGTTCATTCTTCTCGGTAAGGTCTATCCACTAGTTACATATTATATCATCAAATAGCATTTTTTTGTACTGTGATGTTTCAGTTTGAAGAATCAGTAATCCAGTGTAACATGGGTAGATGTGATACCTACCAAGGGCTTGCAAAAAGCCTTACCTCCAAATGAATATAAAGTGTCACATTGAGGATGTACTTCTTATAGCGCCAATGTAGGATAATTGTAGCTACTCATGTCTATGGGCTCATATGTTTGCCTAGTGACAGCCTATCGATTTCCCACTGTTAGGATGAGGCCTCCTCTTCCATTAAGGAGAGGGTTTGAAACATATTCCCTCACGCTGTTCCAATGCGGGTTGGTGGAATGCACATGTGGCAGAATTTCGATGAAATTAGACACATGCAGGTTCCCTGACGATGTTTTTCTTCACCGCCGAGCTCGAGCGAGATGAATTATAAACACAAATTAAGCACATGAAACTTGAATTCTAAGGAAAGAAATAGGCTACTTTATTGGACTAACACATAACAACCAACCCTCTAAAATGCGAACAAAACCGTGTGCGACAACTAGTTCCCCATATCATAGAGATGAGACAAAATACTGTCGGTATTTTTCCTCTAATTTAATCGGGGTTATATAAATGCCATAAATATAACAGTCTCTTAGTCTGATCTAATTTAGAATAATCCGTGCTCTAGATTATGGCTTTGAGCCTAAAATCAATATTAGAATAACTTAATGGAAAAACGGGAACTTTATTAAAATTGGGCAGGACTTTAGGTTATAAAACGTTTCGGCTAAACGGTAACTTTAAAACATAGGATTAATTTTAACCAAATAGTTTCTATATTTAAATTAGGATTTCGAGAATTATTCTTTTGCAATGTTCTGCGGATATTTTAATATGAAATTTATTTGCGTTGTATAACTTGCATTAGCCGAGCCTTTTATGTGAAACCGTAATGAATTTTATGAAATAACGTAATACGGAATAAGTTAACCCTTTTAGTTTTCAGCAAGCTGCTGTATTTACGGTCGAAAAGTAAAAATAACACAAACATACTTTTTTTTTCAACAAAAGAAGAATTTTTAAATGAAAAGAATATTATACCATGACTGTTTATGAAAGACTCCCCTTATATTTATTATATTTTAAATTAACATTTCATGTATTTAAAAAAAACAAAATGGTGGATCTTATAAATTTTTTTTAAGGTATAGGTTGGTGGACAAGCATATGGGCCACCTGATGGTAAGTGGTCATCATCACCCACAGACAATGACGCTGTAAGAAATATTAACTATTCTTTACATCTTCAATGTGCCACCAACCTTGGGAACTAAGATATTATGTCCCTTGTGCCTGTAGTTACACTGGCTCACTTACCCGTCAAACCGAAACACAACAATACTGAGTACTGTTATTTGGCGGCAGAATAACTGATGAGTGGGTAGTACCTACCCAGACAGGCTAGCACAAAGCCCTACCACCAATTTTTTTTAATTTTTAATGCTAAAATAGTCAATAAATAATACTTAATATAGCAAGGGTAATATTGACTTTTCGGAAACTTAGTGTTACACTCTACTATATGTGCTTGCGACTTCGTACGTGTTTTAATTCATTCATTCATTCGTTCGCAGACTTTACTATAACTTACTATTTACTTAAAGTAGCCTAAGTTACTCCATATTATTTCAGCTGTCTGCTAGTTAAAATCCCATCAAAATCGATTCAGTCGTTCCAGAGGTTATCACGAACAAACAGATAGACAAAAAGACAAACAAAAATTGTAAAAAAAATGTTATTTAGGTATATGTACCGTGTACACATATTAGATACGTATGTAAATTAAATAATGCCGGTTATTTAAATTTACAAACAAACACTTCCAAATTGATTATCTGTATAGATACATTCATCTTCACTTCTCATATTTATACAATAATTAGTGCTGATTCTAGAATGACTGACTGAAAATACATATAAGTGTAGAGCACATATCATATGTTTATAAATATTACAGAAGCAATCTATAACATGAGAGCTGAGATGGCCCAGTGGTTAGAACGCCTGCATCTTAGCCGATGATTGTGGGTTAAAACCCAGGCACCATTATATATATATGTGCTTAATTGTTTTTTTATAATTCATCTCATGCTCGGACGTGAAGGAAAACATCGTGAGGAAACCTGCATGTGTCTAATTTCAGCGAAATTCTGCCACATGTGTATTCCACCAACCCACATTGTAACGGCGTGGTGGAATGTGTTCCAAACCCTCTCCTTAGTGGGAGCGGAGATCTTAGCCCAGCAGTGGGAAAATTAACAGGTTGTTACTTTACTTTACAATATATAACAATAAGCAATCCGTACAGTATGTCAGAACATACGTTGACTTCTTTATTGTATTCAAATTTATTGAATTCTTGAACAGAGCAAGACAGTAATCGTTTACGCGTTACAAAGGTATTCCAAATTTAAAAGTTTCATAACTTCTTTTAAAATTGCACAAAAATAAAGCATCTCAATAAACTAAGATAATATTATCCGACAAAATATATATCCAGTCATTTCGATGTAATAAGTATAACGAGTTGATTACTTTTTGTGTATCAAATTTTAATATTATCAACTAGTCGTATGCTCTTCGCATTTACGAATCTAATATTATTTAATATCTTATCCATTAATCAAATTGCTTAAGGTTCAGCGAGCATTGAGCAAATCCTACTTAATTTTATATTTCTTATTTAATTTCATTGAGCTATAAAGAATTCTTATTTTGAAATATAGAAAGGAGGTCTTGTACGATATCCAACCTTATTGATAATCTTTTAATGATAAAATGTATGATATTGTTGAATTTGTTTTAATAACAGACTGTTTCTGGAATACTGAACGCTCATTGGTCTATTATAGCGTCATCAGCTGCTATCGACCAATTACAATTGAGATTAATAAAAAATGTTTCTCTTTGTTTGATCGAACGTAAAACTAAATTTGATATAAAAGTAAAACCAATGCAAAAGAACACATTCGATATTCAAAAATATATACGTTTTTCTGGTGTAAATTTCCAAATATACATTAAAGATTTTTAAAAAAAAGAATCTGTTATTTTTTTAAATTTTCTGTAAGTAATCAAAATTAGTCCGTATTTCTGTATTACATTTCGGAAACTAGGAAATAATGACAATTATCTATAGACACGAGGAGGTAAGGTAAACTAATAACACGTAATATCCGGCTTCGTAAAATTAATACATCCTTCCTGAGTAGTCGTTCCTATACGAAAATTCCACCGTTATTTTTAACTTTGCCGTATGTCAAAATATTAATAAATAAGGCAATATGCCACAATACAAGATTATATTAAAGCGTCGAGTTAGTATTCGTTGATTTATCGGCAGAATATATGTCAATTTAATTGTTCTTTATTTAAATAGCAGAAAATAATAACTAATTTTCTTGCCTGTTCTTCTCGGCAGAATTTAATTTTCGAACCCCTATTAGCTATATTTTTTTTTTACTTTTATGAGTTTATTTGAATAGAATACATTTAATTTTGATTGTATTGTACAAGTATTTATGTGCTATTATTTCTCTTAAATTGATTAGTAATATATTATAACAGCTTCATTATTTCGATGTACATTATTTTGTCGAGGATTCCTTGATAGGTGAAAGTGGTACCGGAAAATTTAATAAAATTACATTGTGAGCAATTACCTTTCATTAATCATTAACAGAGAAGCGAAGCTTCTTTCTGTTATTAGATCAGAAGTGCTGTCAAATTAATAATATAGAAGTATTAACAAATTGTTAATTACAAAAAACACTTGATTTTGTATTCGCTTTTGTGACTTCACTGTTAAAGTTGTATGCGCTCCATCAGCCTTCGTCAGTTTTAAACTTCCTTTATCAAGTCTTAAAGTCTTATTACCTTTTGAATATAAACATCAAATTATTGCGACGCAATATGTCATTCTCGATCGGTAAAGCAGATTATCGCTCATACTAAGCACACGAAAATAGATCTTGAGGTGACGAACCTTTCCTTACCCCGACTGTACAACAAACAACAACAACAACAACAGCCTGTTAATTCCCACTGCTGGGCTAAAAGTCTCCTCTCCCTTAGAGGAGAAGGTTTGGAACATATTCCACCACGCTGTTCCAATGCGGGTTGGTGGAATACACATGTGGCACAATTTCTATGAAATTTGTCACATGCAGGTTTCCTCACGATGTTTTCCTTCACCGCCGAGTACGAGATGAATTATAAAGACAAATTAAGCACATGAATCAGCGATGCTTGCCTGGGTTTGAACCTGCAATCATCGATTAAGATGCACGCGTTCTAACCACTGGGCCATCCCGACTGAACATGTACAAAATATGTTATAAGGTATGCTTAAACAAATTCAATATTGAAATGTGAATGTCTGAAATAGAAGGTTCTTGATGTTATAAACGACCGTAACTCCACACGATTCGTCCTAAGTGACTTTCAATGGAACATATTGTGGCTTGCCTTCCGAGGGTCGATGGGCGGTTTTTACATTTTTCCCAACAAATTCAGTTTTCTGTAAGCGGTTACATGTTCGCGAAAATATGTTCATCCTGAATAAATGATTCGAATGTTCCAAACTGACGCTTGAAAATCAAAATCGAAGTATACTTTATCAGAGGCGTTTGCAAGTACTTATATTCTAATAAACCAGCTAAGTAATTAGTAATGTTCTTGTTCAAGAATTAAGGAGCTCGTGTTAAATGAATCAAAATGAAAATATATCTATAGATATAATAAAATTGTAGTGTCTGTTTGTAATTTTAAAATAGCCCGTTTTACTCAATGCATATGCATGTATACACGGTACGTATACCAAAATGAAATTGTTGTATGTCTGTTTTTTCCGGCTAATTTCTGGAACGGCTGAACCGATTTTGACGGGACTTTCATTGGCACATAACTCATATAATAAGGAGTCACTTAGGCTGCAGTATATATATTTTATTACATTCAAACACGTACAAGGTCGCGGGTACAGCTAGTTATAAATATATAATAAAGCATTATACTTGTTTGTACACCTCCATAATACTTAAAGTAACTGTAAAGTTAGAGACAGCAAAACCAACCTTTGAGGAGAATATTTGTGTATTATTCCACCACACTGTTCCAATGCAGATCGCTGATACACACGTAGTAGAATTTCATTGAAATTACATACGTAGATGCAAAGCTTCAGGCTTCAAGGAAAATTCAGTGATACTTGTTGACTTTGAATCCGCAATCATCGGTTAAGAAGCAAGCGTTCTAACCACTGGAACATCTCCATTCTTCTATATACAATATACCTATAGAACCAGCATTATTTTTTTTATAAAGTAAAAAAGTAAAGTAAAGTAACAGCCTGTAAATTTCCCACTGTTGAGATAAGGCCTCCTCTTCCATTAAGGAGAGGGTTTGGAACGTATTCCACCATGCTGTTCCAATGCGGGTTGGTGGAATGCACATGTGGCAGAATGTCGATGAAATTAGACACATGCAGGTTTCCTCACGATGTTTTCCTTCACCGCCGAGCATGAGATGAATTATAAACACAATTAAGCACATATATATAGTGGTGCTTGCCTGGGTTTGAACCCGCAATCATCGGTTAAGATGCACGCGTTCTAACCACTGGGCCATCTCAGCTATTTTTTTTATGCGCGCGCATATATAAACAGTAGACGATTGATTGTAAAATAAACATAATTTGGGTATTACGAAAGAATCTCAAGAGACAATTCACTTCGAACGATCGAACATTAAACAGTTATGGCAATTTGACGATTAAATAGATAATCATAAAAAGAAACATAATGGGCCAGGCTCCGGGCGTAATAAAAATTTTAATTGTATCAACAGACGCTGTATATTTTATCTTCGATTATTATGCTACGAGGAAAATGGACCAAAATCAAACTTCAATCAAGTAAGCTTACAATTACAGTAGATTTTACGAGATTAACTCAAATGTATAACTACTACCATTTCGGAAGGTAGTACAATATTAGCTGCGACCACGAGTTCGTGTGCATTTGTATTTAACATGTTTTCGTTTGCTGATTTTACTATAACTTATTAATTCAGTATTATGTAGCGTTTGTGATTAATATCAGACACCAAACGTAATGGTGGAGTGGTGCCTACGCTTGGTCCTGGACAGTATTTGGAAATAGGCTTTTTGACAATGCAGAAAATAACGTGTCAATTCTTGTAATCAGTATATATTATGAGTTAAAAATGGTTATTTGTTAACGAAAGTTGAAATAATACTTTATGCAAAAATCCGTAAATAAAACTGTATTTTTTTAAACGTTTGTCACATGACACAAATCTCTCCTGATTGGCCGGGCTTATGATGAAGTCACTTGCTTGTTAACCTTGCTTGCCTACTACATATATTAGTTAGGGAGGCGAGGTAGCTAAATGGCGCAATTCAACGGCGCCGTCGAGACCTATCAAAATCGAAAGATAAAATAATTTCGAAAAGAAAAGCTCGTATGGTAAAAACCATTTTAGCGGTGGGTTTGGCGTGTACGGTTTTTCAAAAATGTTAAAAAAAACAGTTACTTGCTCATTCTCGAGCGCGTCAGATATTCATACTACGTATGCCCCAAGTGTCTCTGATAACAACGGTACACTAATCTGCCGGTTTGCGTGGTGGGGGTAGGCATATAAAGTAGTCAAAAATGCAAAAAAAAAAATTTTCAGATTTTCGGAAGGGGTGTTAAGTAGGCCCCAAGGAAGCTCCCTTTAAAAAAACTGACGATTTCGGCGTGACGATAAGTTACGATGAATTTTTGAAAATGCAAAAAAAAAAGGTTTTATGAAATACTCGAGCGCGTCAGATTTTCATAGGGGAGGTTTATCACGGTATCCTGAAAGCATATTTTCTTATTCTGACAAAAGTGTTGGTGGGTTCTCGTAATCTGACCGAAAAAGGCTTTTTGGTTTCTTTTTTTTCCTTTCTTTCTCCTCTTTTCTCTTAATTCCCTCTTTTTTGCTTCAATTCTTCACTTCGTTTTGCTTACGGTACGTCCGAAAAACAATTTAAGGATCAATAGGCTATTGAATAATATACATACATGAAAATGGACATTTTAATAATACTTTTGTATACAAATACGCGTAACTTTTTCTGAGTCCACGAAAATTGTCGAGAAGCTTTAGAAAAAAAAATATTTTGTGATATAATAAAAGTCACATAATTTAATTATCGTTATTTCATATCGATTTTTTTAACACACTCTCAGTTTTCGAGATATACTCAAAATACCGGGAGTTTGAGTTTTTATGATGCTTCAAGTCAAAAAATTTTAACTTTGGACAAAAATGTAAAGAGAGCTTTTTTGTGTAAAATAAAATTACCTTTTTTGTTTATTTAAACTTTTTTTTTTGCAAAATGTATCGTTCATTGCGACTTATATGCCGCAACGCGTTTTTCGGAAGACGAAATGGCTCCTTCACACTTCCGGTCATGCGGAAACCGGCAGATTTAGTATTTTTAGTAAGTTTTAGATTATATTCTTCAAAATAAAAAAAATAAAAATCGCGTTCGAGAATGCCGGATTAACGTGTTTTTTTTACAAGTTCGCGACCCTATAACTCGGCGGCGTCAAGGACTTATCGTCAGATTAGTTAAATTTAGTCTTAAAACACTAAAATCAACCCCCAATATCTTAATCTGACGCGCTCGAGTATTTCAGACTATCGTTTTTTTTTTACTAATCTGATCGTCTATCACAGGCGCGCGTCACTACATATAGAGCTAATACTTTACAAGGTTGTTCTATTAGGTCTAAGGTATCTCCTATATCTTAAACTGCCACGCTCGAGTATTACCGAAAATTCCCCTATTCGCCTCCCTAACTATATGTAAAAAAAAAAAAAAGTAATGTATCACAGACTACAATACAGGAAAGTGACGTCACCGACCCCATTGCAGCGCCATATTGTCCAAGTAGCGTTTTCGCGCGCTATTTAAATATGGAATTTTTAATATGATATTTTTCGGTAAATATCTACTAAAAATAAAAACATCAACTTTACTGGGTTCCTTAACCTCTACTAAATAATATAAATGGATTTTAAAAACCAGTCAAATAGCCTATTGCAGTGTGACTTTATGATTTTATATAAAATAACAAAATATCATAATTTAAAATATCTAAAATAAAGTAGCGAAGGTTACTCCTTGTTATCGGTCAGTTAAGGACTCGTCAAAATCGGTCCTGCCGTTTCAGAGATTATTCGGAACGAAGAGACAAACAGACAAAATTTGTAAAAAAAATGTTTTACATGTATCGTGGATACGTACATATGTATTTACTAACCGGATATTTTAATATTACATACAGACACATTAAATTTATTATATGTATAAAGATAATACCTATCATTTGTCCAATATGATTGAGTAATATTATGCCTTATTCATTTATGATTTTTTAACATAAAATTTACATTTGTTAATTGGTAAAGTTAAAATTTTTGCAGAAAGTTATTAAAAAAAATGTATACATTAAGCCTGGAATGATTTATTGAGTTTACGGAAATAAACGGCTCAATTTTGAAAGATTTAATTTTTGTTATACTAGAAATTGCATTCGGCAAACCTGATTATGCGGTTGGGCAAACCTGATGGGAAGTGGTTACCACTACGTCCCATAGCCATTCTCAATGTAATACACGTTATCCATACCTTACCATCCCATCCACCTTGGAAGATAATATGTTATGTCGTATAGTTACACTGGCCGACTCACCCTTCAAACCAGCACACAACAATGCCATATATTGCTGTTTAGCGGTAGAGTAGCTGATGATTGGACAATGCTATATCTCCAAGTCAAATATATCAGTCACCCTTCTTTTGTAGTTTGTAGTTCAATCAAAATTGTTCGAGAAATAAAAAGATAACAGAACTCCGAAGAGAAACATGAACAAGTAATCAAAATAACTTAAGAGCCGGTGCCGCTGCGGAAAAAGCTGAAGCAAAAAAAAAAGAACTAAATATTCGTGTATTATATCTAATTACTTTTTGTTCCATTTGCTGTCGAAACGCTTGGCCCTTGGAGTAGTGGTGCAAAAAGCTTCATCATAAGGATAACACCTCGCCTCATTGCCTCCTCTGGTGACAGGAGGGCTGATTCGTTTTTTGCCCAGAGGATCGAAATTGCGATTCAACGGGGAAATGTTGCTAGCATTCTTGCCACCAATCCACGCGGTCAAGATTAATACAATGACTAGTTTTAGTTCATATTTGTATATATATATATGTGTATTTAAGCATTTAATGTTGTTAATTCTTATGTTAAAAAATAAATGTAAATATGAAGTAATCAAAATGAGATATGATTTTTCTAAAACAAAATTGGTTATGATATTTCCACGAGTGTAAAAAAGTCCGATAGTGTACCGCGCATATATATCACTTTGTTCCTTGAAAATAGAGCAACGCGGTCTCTATTTAAAAAAATTGTACGCCGTTGTCTTTTTTACATTTTTTTTTTCACCCACAAAAGTGAAGTTTTTTGTGTGAAATTTTTGACATACAATAAAGCAAGTTTCACGTGTAGGCTGCGGTTTACGAACTCCGAATTCCCGAGGGAAACTAGCGGAAAAAGAGCGTCGGGGGCTCTTTCATAAAAAGATATAAGGTGAGGTTCCGTTCATATTCACCGGATGAGATATTAGCGTGGAACGAGTTATCGTTCCAAAACAAAATTGGAATATATACATACTTAAAAAAAATCATGACACACTACTCAGTTTTCGGTACTATCTTACAGCGCCAATTTAATCTTGGATCTAAGTTAAGGAAGTCATCTAATACTTGAGAAAAAAAAAAAAAAACATCCAACAATATGTTCATAGCTGATCAAACATTTATATGTTCAATAAGAAACACATTTTTATAATCCAATTGTCGAGAATTGCTCCAACAGAAGACCTATGTCTCAGCAAATGTTTTAATTCCGAAAATAAAAATTTGGTCCCAATATACAATTGTTTACAATGGCAAGGTTCTAACAATATTGGTTTTTATGGCAATTTTGTTAGATTCAATAAACAAGTATCCTAATATTAATCTTATCTCAAGTAATTCGAAACGCCTTGACAGTTACGAGTGTATTAAGGTAATACTAATCCCTCCGTGATAAGATCATCCATAAATGTAATCTAAGTACATTCTTAATTACCGCGTTGGTCTTAAAGATTTTACTTATATTGGGGTTCTGTACCGTAAACGCGTCGTAAAAACTTGCTTTTACGAGTATGTGAAAAGATTTACAACTTTGCGTTAATTGCACGTTCAAAATGAATAGAGAATTTACTTAACGTTTTCTACGGTCGACAGGTCAAGGTGGTTTTATGTGATCTGTTTATTTTATATTTATCGCTATTAAATATAATTATTTGAATGTATATTTTCCTTCATATTATGTATGTTAAATGATTTTTGAATTTAATTTTTTGGAATTAGTTCCAAATTTGAATTTTTTCTCACTATATCACAAAAAGGAAGTCAATCTTGTTACTAGATGAAGAAGAGGGTTTTCATAGACATCAGACATTCATCTGAAACCTTCCGAATACTGAACTATACAGAACCACTCTACTGACTAATTTAACAATTAATTAATTACAGGTTTTGCGAGCGAGACTTGAGTCCGGCCCTCGCCACCGCCGGTCTTCTCAGTAACAACGGACTCCCCGACAAATGTGCATGTAAAACGATATATATATCGAAGACGTGCAAAAATTCCAACAGCGTGATGTAGAATCGAATCAGTGATTGGTTGGTTTTAAAGGAAAGCAAGCGTAACCGTCACGGTGAATGAGACAAGAACGTTATAAAAAGTATGAGAACTTGGATTGAATGTGAATCGATGAATATGTATAATATTCATTGAGAATAAAAAAATAATTGGAATCAACGATGCGTTCCAATTTCAAATTTATTTAAGATTTTGTTTTTTTTTTCTTCTAACAAACTTTTACGTCCTTGAGAAACTGCAGAAAGAAGGTCAAGGAACCATTTACTATACTTGATAGTAACACATGCGTCTAATGATCATTAGACGAACACTTATCGTGGAGTGTTCGTCTAATATCGGCGAAGTTAAGAGCATTCACATAGATAACTAGGTCGTGCCAGGTTTGTATAGCTTCAGAACATCCATTATTTTGCCCTGTATAAAAGGAGACTTGTCACAAGTTATTCACGTTACATGAATATTTACAAAACCTTACAGAGCTGAATGACTTGACAAAATTACTGAAAATATGATATAACATCCTGTACAAAATTAAATATAGCTGACTCTTTAAACCAAACCGAACTACATTCTCTAAGCTGGATTCATTCCACATATATTTGACATTCACTTTTGCCAATAGTTTTTAGTCTTTTTAATATCTTCAATTAAGTAGCAGTAGTTAAGTAGTGACGTAAACATTGTGTTGGATAATATTTTGCCGCATGTATCTACAAACTCGTCTTAGAGCAGTCTTGTGGAATAATCTCCTTACTTTCTCATTAAGAGAAGAAAAGGTCCAATCCAGCATTAGAGCGTTTACAGGTTTCCATTAAATTGGTGTATGAATTTACTTTGACTGAAATGATACACAATTAAAAAATGTAACCAGTGTTTGTTGAACTACAATTTCGATGTGAAAATATCCTTATATTTTCAAATCGAATAAATTGGGCGATAATGTTATATTGGTTTTCGAACTAGATAAACTGTAATTACGAAGTCAAATAATTTACAGTTTCACATGATTGGTCACATGAAGCTTAAATATTAAATCAACTTTACAATATAAAACAATGTATTTTGTGGACTTTATGTCTGAACAAATAAATAGATGTTGCTGAATTCGTTTTTGTAAACTCATTTAATTGTATACTAGTAACTTACGTCAGTGGTGCTTGCTTCGTGTACTCATAGTCCAATTAGATAGTACTAGCATAAGATCAGAGAATAACAGGGGAAACTAAGGGTTGTTTGTGCTTTAAGGAGCATTAGCGAAGGTTACCCTCTGTTTCAAATTATAAGCTACTAAGATGATCAAGAAGTTGGAAATAATGTGATATGGTGATAATGAAACTTCAAATGAATTTTGTTAAACATACAACATCAGAGTGGTGGTTGAGATCTTCTCTTGCGTGAAACTAACGTTAATTATGTCCTCCTTACCGATTTTAAAGCAGGAGATATTATTGTACGCAATTGTGTCTGCGAGTATTGTGGTTAAATCATCCTTTTTCATACTTCAGTTTGCTACTAAGAATTATTGGCAAAAAAGATTCAGAGTTGGGATAGAGGAACACAAAATCTATAGCCCTGTTATCTAGATTTTAGAACAAAGAGACAGTCAAAAGTCATGTGTATAAAACTACATAATAGATAAATGGGTATATGTTGACACATCTGACCATTAATCCGAATTTCGGACGCACAAACCATGCTAAAGCAATTTAATTTCGTTTAGCACTTTATCCTGGAGTTTATATGCAATTTAGTGTTTGACAATGATAAATTGAAACCGACTCGACGCTGAATTTCAATTATGTGCGTAATATATGACCGATGATACAAAAAATGTCTCTTTTATAATTATACATACAGTGGAAACAATCTGATATCTCTTTTTTCCATATTTTTTTGCATCAAAACCACAACCCTAACTGTTTGCGATTGGGGTTGAGTCCAAGCTAAGACAAATTGAATTTGGGTACATGAGTAAAACACACTCACAAACACACACACACACACACACAATGGGCTTCTCTCTTATTGTGATCTCCTCAGAAGCCTTTCGTGTATTGTCCTGACATTCATGTTTAATAGTTTTATGTGTCTGCATGCCTTTTTCCAAGCAACATTATAATCGAGCTCTTACTACAGTTGGATGTTGAGAAGGTTATAATGTACGTTTATGACTTATATAATTCTTCGCAATAACTCCTACTTTGTGGATGAGCAAGAGTTGATAAAACAAGCTATTTCCATGGTCATAGTGAGTGGAAAACATATTAAATACACATTAAATACATTAAAGTTCACGTTTTAATATACCGGATGATAACTTTTAAATACTGAGATGAGAAAAAATGTTGAAATCTTACCAATGATAAAACATCGATAATAATGGAACTTATCGTCTACTATGAAATCTTTTTAAATTAGGTAATGTAATCTGTAAGCGATCTTTTAAGGCTTAGGACTAATGCCCTAAGTAATAATATAACATATAGTATGTTTGGAGAGATTATAACTTGAAAATGGGTACGAAAGATAGGGACATCATAATGTCGAAGGCTTTAACTCATTTTACTTAGCGTAAGTATTTTGATTCAGGATTCAATCTCAAACGAAAACTTTTAATTTTAACCACTGACGCCAAAAGTGAAGGTTTTCGATTCGACAGTATTTTTATTTATTTTGTTCTTCACTATTACGTCATTATAGATGAATCGATTTCGAAATGTATGTTTTTGGTGCTTGAGCTCTCCTAAGTCACTTTACACCCAATATTCTTCCTATTTGAACTCATTTCAAATTAAAGAAATCTTTTAAGGTTTTATGTAGGCATTATTTTTGTTATCTACGGACGCAGGTAGGTTTGTTAATATATATTCCAACGCAAATCACCAATATTGAGTATTATTGTGATGCAGTTTGAATAACGCCAATGTCTATAGGCAATGGTCACCACTTACCAAGGGGAAACTGATTTGCTAATGTACCTATAAATATTATTAAAAGAAAAATAACAAGTTTAGAATACATATTTTAATCATGGAACTTTCTAATTATGGAACCAATCAAATCAAAAGAAGAAAAAATTCTTAATTATAATTGAGACATTGGATAGAAATGCGTTATGATTTGTCTAAATGATAATCATTAAGAAATGACACACAGAGTTATTTATACAAGTCGCGTCAAGTCTAACCTAACCTAACTACTACCTACTACTGTGTTCACATGAGGGCAAAAGTCGGTGATGAGAACTATTTGATTATATTATTAATTAATTTTTGCCGACTAAATGGCCGAAGCATTAAGTCGGAACTAATGTCTCAAATTCCTACGTACCTGAATGCTTTCCAGTGATTCATGGTAGTAAATTGCTTGGAACTAACCCAGTACGTTACGTTCATTGCCACATTAACCCGAAAGTCATAGGAGACGATAATTACACGTCTCAGCTCGTTTCGAAGATAGCTTCTCAGTTGATAATATATTATAAAAATATGGGTAAATGCGAACTTGTGCACTAAAGTTTCCGTACGCTACACAATACTTAACAGGCTAGGTTTAGACTGTTCATATGTTTATCCTCTAGTTTGTTGGGAGAATTTTATTTTCTCAATTTTCTTTCACCTATGCAGACAATGATTTTTGGTTTTCTCATACACTTGTGCCAAAGTATATTGCTTCTTACCATCTTAGTATGGTATCTGCAGAATAAAACCTTCGACATAAACAATGTCTCAGAAGAACCTCAGACCTAAATTATTGATAACAATTTCAGATTTAAACTACGAATTCCTGAGAAAAAGAGTCTCGACGGATAGATAGAAAGACGGACAAAGTGATTTTATAGTTCCTTTTTCCCTTTAGAGGTATGGAATCTTAACTAACTGCTGAGTTTCTTACCGGTTCTTCTCGATAGAATTTACCTTCCGAACCGGTGGTAGATTCACTTAATTGCTAAAGGACGATTCAAAAGTGCTTGTAAAAGCCTTGAGTAAAGTTTATTTTGATTGATTGATTGAATGGTCAGAGATAATAAAGCAGTATTCAATGAAGAGACATCTAATGTTATTAAAAACCCATAATCTTGTATCGATAAACAAAATTAAATATAATTAGCTAATAGTAAGTAAAATATAGAAAGACAACATTTATTGCTTGTAAAAACACGATATCCTTGTTTAATTTATTTCCCTTTATCGCACATCATTATTCACGGTTATGGGATGTGAGATGTCAATAAATAACCGTTAAAATGTAACCATAAACACAATGGAAGAAGAATATATCTTTACTCTGTTCCAAAGATGTGAAATTTGTTTGTGTGTATGAATATAGAAAGCTGTATTATTCCTTAGTGCTATTTTATAAATTAATACATTGCAAAATATGTTTTAGTTATCCACAATAAGGCGATGTTTATAATTATGAGCGTACAGTTTCCTTAGAGCTGAGATGGCCCAGTTGTTAGAACGCGTGCATCTTAATCGATGATTTCGGGTTCAAACCCAGGCAAGCACCACTATATCTATATCACTATATATATGTGCTTAATTTGTGTTTATAATTCATCTTTTGCTCGGCGGTGAAGGAAAACATCGTGAGGAAACCTGCATGTGTCTAATTTCATCAAAATTCTGCCACATATGCATTCCACCCTCTCCTTAATGGAAGAGGAGGCCTTAGCCCAGTAGTGGGTAATTTACAGGCTGTTACTTTTTTACTTTTTTTGCAGTTTCCTTAACGGCCGACAATGCCCCTGCAAGCTTCTTGATGTTGCAGATGTCCATGGACGGTGGCAGTCACTTTCCATTAGGTGAGCCGTCTGCGCGTTTGCCAACTCTCATATAAAAAAATATATTATTTGAATCTTAGATTTAGATATGTAGATAGAGTGTCACGCTAAGGCAGCTAAAACAAAACAGCCAATTTTATTAGATCTTTTCTTGAAGGTTCCCATGTCGTATCGGTTCGGAAAAACCGCCGGCGAAAGCTGGTTCTACAAAGTGGTTGTGCGAGGCAGAAAATGTCTAAGAAATCGCGCAGTTGTGGATTTTCGGACATCGAGGTGGTGCGGGTGAAACTTAGAATTTTGACGAGATGCCCGAAGGTGAAATTCAGCATCCGGGATTAATCCAAACAATTCCTCGGAACATTGCCCATGAATAATTCGGTAGAAGATGCAGAGTGATTCAACATCTCAAGGATCAAGGAGATCGGAAAGGGCTTGATCGTCGATAATTCGAGCCGCTCTACGTTGGATCAACGGTGCGGTCAGAACGGTCAAATGGAAGGAGCTGGTACTGGGGAGCACCCGCCCAGAGGTGAGAGCAGTATTCTATGTAGTGTGTGTGTGACAGATACGATTGACATTCGTTAAACGTCATACTTCTTTACTAGAAACGTTTACTTCATGGCCAACTGTTGGCCAATTTTTTTACCTCAAACACCAATACTTAGTATAATTGTGTTCCGGTTTTAAGGCTAAACGAGTTATTGTAACTTCATACAATGGAGACAAGATTACCAAGGTTGTTGTCGCATTGGCAATGTAAAAAATGGTTCATATTTTTTACGCCAATATCTATTGGTCGGTGGCTGACTAACCATCAGGTTTGCCATTTTCTATAGAAAAAAATATATCCGAACATATTCTTAGCTTGTATGTCATATGTTACAATAACACGCTACACATTTAACTTGACATATATTTACAAGAATGAACTTTTCAATGTTGTTCAAGCCTTTGCATATGTTCACGCTCCAATAACTAAACTCTTTATCTTATCTAGATTCCGTTACAAATATATTTAATGTCAGCGATGCGTTACATATTTGCATCACAATAATTACAGCAATCAGGTGAAATTAAAATTATATCACGCTGTTTTTTAATGCAATATATTTAATTCAAAGGATATTCTGTATTTTAAATCGTTTACAGATTTATTTTACAAAAGATTTTAATTTTAATTTTCCACGAATAATTTCTACTTATATTAAGATAAATAAATAATACTCTTTTCCAGTAATTGTTTGGTTTTCGAATAACTTTAACTTCAAAATCCCAATCGACTTTTGTCCTTTGGATACGTTGATAAAAATATGTTGATATATTCTTCCTTCATTTTATTGTTCCATATCAAACCATTAAGTAGTTTTTGTGGAAAACCTGAAGTTATCATTTAAGAAATATATTTTTGTATTATTTATTTATAATACAAAACTGCATACATGTCACTACAGGAATCCCAATGCTCTAAATCAGCACGTTTAACAATCAAATCAATAAAACATATTTAAAATATGACTGTCTATATTGTATAGGATATAGCCCAAGTAGCAATTATTGTGAGCACTTAGGCTGCAACAAAACAAATCCACCCTGACTGCTATCGCATTGAGAGTACGTAAAGTGCGCGTCAGTGGCGTCCATGAGCAATAAAATAGTTCATCGTTTAAATAATTAAGCTTAAAAATAAATATTATTAAAATAATGCATCGGGCGGGAATCGATCTCGGGCCGCCAGCGTGGCAGGCGAGCATTCTACCACTGAGCCACCGATGCTCAATATGTATTTTTTTGTAAGCGTGTATAAGATTCAGAACAGACTATATAACGGATGTCCATTAAATGGTATAAAAACCCACTGTGTCTTTTTTTATACCTCAAGACACCATAATTGACCATAATTATAAATTTATTTTAAATTACTACAGCTATTTGAGCAACCGAATTACTTACTAATGGTAGGAAATAACTACATTGAAACAATTTACTACCCTAGAAGAGTTATTACGTTATATAACGGCACACTTAGAAGAACACAAAGGGCGTTAAGTTTGTACCAAGCACAAAGTTCAGGTACGCTTGTTTGGATGGGTTTCGGTACCAAGCCAGCTGCATATCTGTGTTTTTTATATGATAGGTGGCAAACGAGCCGGAGTCTCACCTGATGGAAAGTGCCTACCACCGCCCATGGACGTATACAATCAACGCCAGGGGTATTGTAGATGTCCATGAGCTTGCAGGTGCGTTGCCGGCCTTTTAGCAAAGAGTACGCTCTTTTTTTAAAGGTTCCTATGTCGTATCGGTTCGGAAAACCCGCCGGCAAAAGTTGGTTCCACAAAATAGTATGTATACATATCATATCAAGAAAATTTAATTGGCGGTGAAGCACATTACATTATTTTTTAATTGTGTTTTTACTCAGAAAGCTGTCTTGTGTTTAGAAACGTGATGATCCAAAACTGTTATGTCTACATGGTTTAAAACAAAGTCGCTTCCCGCCGTTAGTAGGCATAGATCTTTTGAACTACACATCGGACTTTAATGCAGTTTTTATCAATAAAGAGAACGATTCTAGAGGAATATTTATATGTATAACACTTGTATATTAATGTAGAGAATAGCTGAGGATTACTACTTTTTACTTAAAGAATTTTTAATTTTATACGTGTTCTTCAGTGTAAAAGATGTATATCCTTATTATATATGAGTAAAACTGGGGGAGAAATATTACAATAACTAATAATTAAATTCAAATTTGGAACAAACAATAAACAATAATCTGTAAAATACATACGATTTATGTTATCCGGTAATTCAATCGACAAAACAAATAATATAAATACATCTTGTTTATAAGTTATCAAAATTATATGCCCCATAAATTTCGACCTATTTATTTGATCGACCTGATACAAACATTGAGGTATTTGTATAAATCTTTAAATATAGCCCATTATAAGGAACATGAATAAAACTAAGTCAATGAATAATATGATAATGTAACGGCATTGTATCGGAAAACCATTCTAGTTGTAGTTTCGAAGTTCTGTTTGAGGATAACGTCAACGTAGGAACAGAGTTAATTGATGTATCGATTCAACTTACACCATTTACCGATAAGTGGACTTCTAGTGTTCGAGATTAATGATTCTGTTTATGTAATAAATATTTTTTGTGATCTATTTTCAATTCGTAGAATATAGGTTCTTAGTTCGTCCATGAAAGATAATAGAAAGCTTTTTTGTTGGGTCTGTAATCTTCTCTGGCTTGGTAAAGAACCCACCGAGTTGTTATCAGTTTGGGGATGCTTAGAGGATTATTGTTGATAAGAATTTCAATAGTTACTTGTATTAATATACGTATAATGAAGGGCAGATGTGCAATTGGGAGACTTGTAGGTTGTGACTGGTGGATCAGTGTTCGTCTAGGTGACGTCATCTTGGAACTTTTTGGAGAATTCTTGGACGAACGCTTTATTTGACGGTAGCATAATATGGGTCAGTGCTTACTTCTCTAAATAGAAGAGTTCTTGTCTACTTTTATGAAAATCGTATGGAACGTTAAGATCTTTGGGCTAGAAGATTAGGAGACAACAGAACAGGATTGTTAAAAGACCAAACCTCTCATTTACTAGTTTCATGAAGGACTTTAAGGCATAAGTTGTCAGAAATGGATTATTTATTTCCATTTTTAAACCAGGATTGCTGTTTAAGCAAATTCTATGTCATACATTTTCAAAATATTCAAATATTTAACCAATGGTTTTATTTCAAATTAGCACTTGATTGTCAATCTTTTTACCGATTTCAAGGTTTCATATATAAAGAATACGAAATCATATTTTAGTCGAGCATCAAAATCCCTCAAGCAAAGGATTTTACTAATGATTTTATTATTTTTTATTGAAACCTGTATAAAATAATATATTATAATTGTTAAATCAACGCAGTAGTTTAGTAAGATTTATTCTATATCCCCTCAAAGTGGCTAAGGGCCTCTCCTTAAATCAGACACACTTGCACACAATTGCTACCGTCTAGTTGCATTTTTCGGAAAATTGAAACGTGATTGGTAGATCGTGATTCGTGCAAGAAAAAGGATCTTATTGAATAATTCAAATAAGGAATTCGGCAAGAATATTGTTGATTTGGAAAATCAATGCAAAGAAATAAAAAGCAGATACAAAATCCAAAGCGAATACTAAATCCAACAGTGCGAAACGACGATAAACGAAATACCACTGACTGACATATCACGAGATCTCCGAAACTAGTTACTCTTTTCACAACGCAAACGGATTTTTGAATAGCAAATACAAGTGGGAGTCATAACTTCGTATGAATTTTACCCGTACGAATTCGGAAGTAGTTGTTCAACAAGTAATTAATAATTAAAGGGACAATATTTCTTTTCGAATCATAACATATTTCAATATTTCATCATTACCGATGAATGCGGATCCAAGCCCAGGCAAGGATCACTGAATATTCATGTCCTTAATTTGTGTTTATAATTCACCTCGTGCTCGATGGTGAAAAAACATCGTGAGGACACCTGCACGTGTCTAATTTCATAGACATTCTGCCACATGTGTATTCCACCAACCCGCGTTGGAGCAGCCTAGTGAAATATGAACTTCTCCTCAAAAGGGAATGCCTTAGCCCAGCAGTGGGAAATTTACATGCTGTTGCCACCAATTTCGTTGCCACAAATAAGCGTAAAACAGCCAATAAATTTGAGAAACATGATAATAATAATTTTATTTGATTGCATTATCAACGTGATCTGAATACACGAACGTGCGGTCGAGGAGTGGTTACGCTCAGCATAATTAATAGTTGTAGCACATTGGAGACGAGACTGTTTAGCTTCGGACTCACAACCGACTTCCCGATTACACCCCAACGAGTACTAACGTTGCAGTTAATACAGACCAGTAACTGAATGACAAATGACAATTTTGAAGTCATTAAACTCGAATTCGCGATTTAAACTAACGAAAGTAACACGGTGAACTTTTTACTTTATAAATAATCCAAGTAACACTTATGTTTAGCTATCCTATAAAATACGTAAAGGTAATAGATTAATAAAAGGTATTCGTGGCACATAATACAACTACAATATTGTCAAAAAGAAACCCAGTTTGAGTGTTGAACCGTACCAATGTTTGCGAACTGTTTGATACACAATTCCATTTTAACGATCTTTAAGAAAATAAATTTATGCACCTCTGAAATTATTTATTAAATCATCTATACATATAATAAAATTGAAGCGTCTGTTTGTGATATTAAAATAGCCCTTTTTTCCCCCATGCAAATGTATGTATATACGGTACATGTACGAAAATAACATTTATTACAACTTTGTCTGTCTGTCTGTCTGTTCATTCCGGCTAATCTCTGGAAGGGCTGGAATTATTTTTGACGGGACTGGTATAATAAAGAGTAACCTAGGCTACAATAATATATTTTTTATGTTAAATTGAAACGGGTAGAAGGTCGCGGGTACAGCTAGTGAAATAATAAATTTGTCATAAAACGAATAGAATAAATGACATCGTTCATAGTTGTAGTAATATGTTGAACTAGAGAAAAAAACATTTGTCAAGTTCATTAAATGTTTAGTTGTAAACCTGTAACTTAGGCCCTTAACGCTTTTACATAATTAAGGCGTTGTTATAATCTTTAACTAAATTGGTAAAGTTGGGATAGCGTAGCGGGGTTTCCTCGTCAATTTAATTTTGGTCTCCGTCCGCTCGTCAGGGTCAACATTGTGTTACATCAAAGAAATATTGATATTCATGATCGTTAAGGCTACAAATATACAGAAATTTAACGTAAAATTGGAAGTATCTGTGAAAAGCATTCATATATTCGGCACGACTTCCTTTGTGTTGTATTTTAACGCGCTGTAATCAAAACTATCAATTTAACCAAATTTAAATAAAGGAAGAGGTTCTTAATTCATCGAAATATTTTTAAGCGCTTTCAGCGACATTTTTTTATGCTATCTGATTGTATCAATTATGTTACTCTTCAGAAATTATTGCATATATAAGAAATAAATAATAAATTAAAATATGTAGTCGCATACGACATTATTTGGGGGGATACTTCTTCAGTGTATTAGACGATTTTGATCTCGATATTTATTATGTTATATTATACGACCAATAGTTGTGTGTAAATTAATTTGCTTAATGTAGTAAAGACTATACATACTAAATACAGTTTACAACAAATAGTTTATATTCAAATAAATTGAATATTTTTTATTGTTTGGAAATGGAGTCCAATCTATGAATCTAAGAATGCGATGCCACAATCAACAATAACACGACTCATAAATCCAACAGCGTATGTTTTACAATGCCAGATGAATAACTGACATAGTGATACTAAACGAAGTTTTTAAGTTAATTTCCTTCAAAAATTTCGCTTAATTTCAATAAGGATCTTATAAAACTTAGATACTTAGAGCAAAGCAAATAAAGGTTAGTAAATGATAAGCTTAAATATATGTACAAGTGTAGTGTGTCAAACATTTGGCGCATTGGTCCAATGTATATGGATTATTGGGAAACCACTGGATAGATTTAATAAGACACAGAGTTGTGATAGCGACCACGCAGAAGGGGATTCCTTGGGGATAGTCACGGAACCCCATTACCATATCTAACGTCCACAAACGAAATCGCGAGCGCATTTCGTGTACCAATAAAATTGTTTGTCGGAAGTTGCGTCGTGTTTCGCATAGTCGAATGTTTATTCGTAAAGTTATTCGAATTAATAACACAAATAGATAACTTCACTAACAGAATAGTTTCCAGTGGATGAATAATTTATGTTACAGTTTTATCGTTTGGAAACGACTGATTTACTGTTTGTTTCAAACGTTTCTCTGAAAGTGGTTGCATGAATTTGCTTCGTAAATGCTAAATTAATTAAGACTCTAAATTTGACTGGGGTGAATGTGAATTTTAAGGCATTTATGAGGACTGTTACGATGCAGATCATTTTTCGTACAATTCATAAAAAAAAGTAAAATTTCCCACTGCTAGGCTAAGACTTCCTCTTCCATTAAGGAGAGGGTTTTGGAAAATATTCCACCACGGTGCTCCAATGCGGGTTGGTGGAGTGCATATGTGGCAGAATTTCGATGAAATTAGACACATGCAGTTTTCCTCACTATGTTTTCCTTCACCGCCGAGCACGAGATGAATTATGAACACAAATTAAGCATATATACATATAGTGGTGTTTGTCTGGGTTTGAACCCGAAATCATTGGTTAAGATACACGCGTTCTAACCACTGGTCTATCTCAGCTCTCGTACAATTTATAAATTTATCTTCATTTTGATATTGTGCAATGTATTTATAATGAGATACCCATAATTATTTAGGCTTATATTCATTGATCGATAACTTGTTTTATAAGCAGTTTGGATAATTTCCGCAGGCGCGTTTTCGCGTATAATTCGATCAGTAAAATAAGGCTTTCGAAACCCTTGATAAACAGTTTGCTGCTGACGTAGGCACAAAATAAACAATTACGAAATTAGCAGGAACCCTACTAAATATACGATTGTTATTTTGGCACCAAGACTTTACAACAAATGAAAGAAATAATATTATATAAGACATAGGTGAGGCTCGTCTGATTTGAATTGTTCATAAATATTTTAATCATACTCAAGTTTTTCACAGAATCACATAATTCACTTTCTTGGTGGTAGGGCTTTGTGCAAGCCCGCCTGGGTAGGTACCACCCACTCATCAGATATTCTACCGCTAAACAACAGTACGCAGTATTATTGTGTTCCGGTTGAAGGGTGAGTGAGCCAGTGTTACTACAGGCACAAGGGACATAACATGTTGGTCCCCAAGTTTGGTGGCGCATTTACGATGTAAGGAATAGTTTATATTTCTTGCAGCGTCTATGGGTGATGGTCGCAAACCTATTCCATTAAAAAAAATCGATCTATATTAGATTTAGGTTAAGATAATCATCATTACTTTAAGATTTACATATTCTACCAGTATTCCAGTATTCATCTTAGATACTGTCTTCACTGTTATTTAAGTTTCAGTACACTTAGATAAAAAACAAAACAAACTAATCAAAGTTCCCGACTTTAAATGTGTTTGTCACTTTATTTACAACTTTCACCTCGTAACGCAAAGCTGTGATGGGGGTATTTTTATTGTTTATGGCTTACCGAGTTTGTAGGCTCTGCTATAAAATTGCCACGCGATAAACGTAAATAGTTAACGTATTTTCTTCGTTTTTTTTATATCAACCTGATAGCAAGTCACATCTGCCTAAATCTTCTGATGGTAGGGTCTTGTGAAAATCCGTTTGCTTTGGTACAATCCACTCATAATATATTCCACCATCAGAGCATTAATCTGCAAATATAGGACATAATTTCTAAGGTTCTAAAGTTGGTGATGTTGTATGGAATAGTTCATATGTTTATTGGCGATGGTGAACACTTACCAAACAAGTTACCCAACGGCTCTTACAACTAGCTAATTTAAAAAATATGTATTAATAAATTTAATTTATTTTACGCTGTTAATGTTGCCAAATATTTATAAAGCAAAAAATATTTTTAAGCCGTGTTCCTGAGACTTAATCATATTTACAAACAAAAGAAAATTTTGTGTGAATTTTACATAATAGTTAAAAATGTAACATTTTTTTGTAATTAAGCTTATTTCTTTTTAAAGTATTATATTCTATAGGCACTAAAATTCATCTCTCCAGATTAATAGCGGTCACGGCGTACCGGCTGACGAAACAAAAAATGTTTGTTTTCGTAATCACACGTTAATATTTTTTACAACCTTCATTTTATATCTCCTTAGAATTATGACTGAGTTACTTTCACATTTATTATATGAATGTAGATAATATAGATATACTGTCTATTCTGTTTTTTACGGCTGAAATAATTTAATAAAGTTCACCCGTTTGTCACTCAATATATATGGGCGAAAGAAGACATTATGTAAATATATATAGATATGAACATAATTGCTATTAATGTATAGTTATTGGTTGTAGAGTATGGCATTCGATACACTGAACCCAAACCATAATATCTGTAAAAAGCTTATTATAATAATATCACTTATTTCACTTATTTCAATCATAAATCGGTATATTAATTTCAATAAACATTAATTAGGTATCTTCAACAAATATTATTACCAATAAATCAAATCCAAATTAAACTAATCAACTAGCATTATATTTTTCTTTATGTTTAGATTTTGAATTACATTTTGATATTTGTTTGTCAGATGTTTTGATATGTGTACAATCAGAGTAAGAAAACCTTCGTCAGTTTTCAAATTGATTCGGTTATCAAGTCTTAAACTCTTAGTACCTTTTGAATCTAAACATCAAATCGTTGCGACGTTATATGTCATTCTCGATCGGTAAAGATTATCGTTCATACTGAGCACGCGAAAATAGACCTTAAGGTGACGAACCTTTTCTTACCCCGACCTTACATATGTCATAGTCAGTTAAGTTTATATTAAAGAACGATTGATGACAATGAAAACGTGCAATGAGCATTTCCAAGAAAATCTTGCACTGTCTTAAACCCGCATAAAATATTAAAGCGAGAACCCAGTCGTCGAAGTAGTTTCATAGATTTTCATCCTGCAGTATTTATTAGTTGATTGTGAACTGGAGATATCTACCAATAAGAGGACATGGCTTACGTTAATGTGTTGTAAGAGAATCCGAAGAAGCTAGTATAATGTTTGACAAAAACTTGGAACTACAATGAGATTTAATGATTGGAGCTAAGGTGGGTGGACCACGCGAATCTTAGCTGATGTTTTTGGTTTATAACCCTGGCAACCCACGAAAATAAGACCACCGAATATTCAGTATCAATTGTCAAATTCCAATTAATGTCACACCATTTGAAAATTCCGGAATATTACAAGGCCAATCCAAAAAAAAGATCTACTTCAAAGTAAATGACATGACACAAGAGTTATTTTTGGAGAACTCTCAGCAATGTTCGCTTACGATATTTACATTCAAACGCAATTAGTTGACGAAACCGAAATTATCACGTAATCAAGCTCTTTTACAAGCAGCTAAATCTAATCAGATTACCAAAGGACTTTTGAATGCTTTGCGTCATACCCCGTAATATAAAACACCTCGTTAATTTGTACAGGAAAACGTTGATACAATTAAGACTTGTTTTGGTGAAGTCATGCCTTGAATAAATACGTGGATGATTTTCTTTAAGATTTTTCTTGTGTTTGGTGTCTAACACTAGATAGATTATAAAATCGATATTGATAAAACTTATTTCACGAGGGATATAACTTCTGAGTTTCCAAGTTTAGTGAAGCTTCGTCGATGACATATTTCTTAGAGTGCCAATACTTATGTACGATGTAAACTAAGTAAACTACTCACCATCGGGCTACCAATTTGCCATTATGAATTTAAAGAAAAAATCTTACTACTTTAGCGGAAATATCTAAAACTACCCAAAACATAATTGAAGGTATATTGCTATATTGAGTTCGTTTTTGACCTGAAATGGTTCACGATGCGCTTGTAAAGAATTTTATACCTTACCATCATTATAAATGAATTTCGTATCATAACCGATAAAATACCTACACGATAGATCCGTTGGCGTATATTTTGCGGAAGATCGTACGAGGAATAACTAAAGACTTCGTTTTACAACTAACTTGGTTCGCCTTTGAGTCGAAACCAAAATCTTGATGAGATTTTTATTAGATTTTCAGGCACTCTTTAGTTTCCAGAATTAGTTCAAGCTACATTAAATATACGCTAATGATAAAATAAAATACATTTAATAAGTTATTTTTTTAATCATTTCTTTCACATACATTTCTTCGTTACACAACTGTCTAACTAATAATACCGCAATTCCAAAATTCTTGGGTACAAACTACGAGTAGGGTTAACAAAAAAGTATTGGATTTTTCAGTAGAAATATATCATGTACCAATGTATTAGTCGTTGCCGTTAATAATGAGAGTGAGTATGAGAGTGTACCTGGTTTTGAGTACACATTTGTGCATTTTATAAAATGACCCGTGCTAATGACCAGCCCTTGTAAATGACCATCGTGGTCAAACTCTCTCTAAAACATCATCGTCCTTTATTTTACAGAAAGTATGAAATATATCAAGAAAAATTGTATCATGTATTTAAATTAGTAAAAAAAGACTATCAATAAAATTTCATACTGATACATCCCAGGTTTATATTTCGAACGCTACGTTTAATTTAACTTTCAAATGACGATTCAAATTTGCTCGTAAGATCCTACTTGAATAGAATATAATCTGATTTTTAAATAGCGAGGAAATTGTTACTTTTCTTGGTTTTTCCGCAAGTTTTATGAATAAAATGTTAAGTGATGTATTTTTTAAGTGACGCTAAAAATAGTTATTTATTTCATAAAATGCACAAGGCGGGTGTTGGATTTCATTGCATAGTATACAGTTTACTTTAAAATTGGACTAACTATGTTGTCGTGGCAAACGTAACTAAAATTTTACTGTGATTTGAGCGAAAGAGCATTCTTGCATATATTGCGTTATGGAGTTACCAATTAATCTACGGATTATTTGACAACTTCAAGGATGTTAGACGTGATCTTGACTGGCTAGACATGAATGGAGAGCTTGCCTAATTTTTGCTCAAAGAATTGGAATTATGATTTAACGGAAATATGCTGCAATTATTCTTAACAGTATTTTATAAGGTTATGGCTTGTGATGATGTTCTTTATTCAAATAGGTTCATCATCACCAACAGCCTTTTTTCGTCCACTGCTGGACATAGGCCTCTCCAATAGCACGCCACTGTGATCGATCTTCGGCTACTCGCATCCAGCTTCTGCCAGCCGCCTTGCGTAAATCGTCAAATAACTTCATAAAAGCAATTTGAATCACAATTTTGAATCAAATATAAAGATCAGAAAGCAGATTCTAAAGAGAAGAACCGGCAAGAAATTTCGTAATGACTACACTCCGTAGTATCTTAATTGTAATTATGCTTGTACTTAAATATCTTCTTGATTACTTTTTCTTTCGAAACAACTCATGAGGAATGAAATGCCTCACCTAATAAGTAAAAAGGTTTATCTTTTAGTACAAACTTAAATCTTGATGAGATTTGTATTAGATTTATCTTTGAGATTTCGTTTAAGACTTTTTTGGTTCAACGCTCAAATTTGTTATTTAATTGCAAAGACAATGGGTTGAAAATTTTATGAAGCTGTTTGAATTAATTTAAAACATATTTCTGAAACTCGTTAAAAAACCGAGTTAAATTAGGAATTCAAAACGTATTAGCCACGACCTATGATAGTTTGGTCGATTTTGATCACAGCCAATCTCATGGGAGACCAGCCAACTATTCAGGAGATATTATAGTTCACAAGGGCACGCTGTATTCTCTAACACTCATAATTCAATAAAACAGCACAGCAGACACGGGAATGTACACTAGCAACAAATCGACTTCGGTCTAAGACTGAGATTTTTTTGTCAAAATCCTAATATATTTTCATCTGCTCTATAGTTCTGTCTAACACGATCAATATTATAGATATATATTTGTAGCTTAAATATGACGGTGCTGTATCAAAAATACTGTTTAAAACTTACATGATTAACGCTGCATGAACCTTAGGATATACATTGATGGATGAAATAGATAAATGTAGGCCTAAAAAAGGCCCTCTAAAAGGTATGCACATTTATTATGGATTAGTAAAAAAAACTAAGTCATTTATAAAGCCAAGTTTTCAAATTAATTCTGATTAGATGAATATTACATAAATCTCATGATTACTATAGAGGATGTCACTGATTTCAAATTACGTGCAGCCATAAAAAACATTATTTGCGAAACGGTTGTTCGAAGAAATCGCTGTAACAATAAGATGTTGATCTTGGCCTTAAATCTACCCAAATTCGAATCTATAACGTGAACAAATTTCAATTTATTTTTCTCAATACAATGACTCTTTAATTTTTTATCTTATTCATATTTATCAATCGCATACTTATATCGTAGGAATTACATATATAAAATATTATAAATATAAAATAAAATTGTTATACGAATCATTAAAGCTAAATACAAAGAATGTTATTGGCCCCAAAAACGAACCCTTGGAACTCCAGACATTGTAACCTAAAACCATAATGAAGTTTAGTTATCATAACATTAGATATCATTAAATCATGTAATAGAGATAACTTAAACTTTTTAAAAATGTCGACCTGACATGTAAACAAATTATAACATTGTCTAAATTAGATTGTCTAATACGGTTTGTATTGAAATATTAAGGTTTATATTGAAATATATAAAACAAAAAAGCAACACCCAATTTTGACGAATTGGTAGTTACATACTTTTAAAAACATCGAATTCCAAATCCGAAGTATTGGATCACTTTTATTATATCCAATAAACATGTGACAGAATATGTACTATTGTTATTACTATTCATTCCTTCGTGCTCGACTTCACATTAGGAGACTAAAAATCGATTTTGTATCGAATAGAACAAAACATCTCACGCTTTAGACTTTACTTTGTTCTTGGAAGTGAACATCGTATGTGGAATAACTAAGCATCAGTTTGCTTCGAACAAAGAGTATAATATATAAATAAGAAGTGGCATCGACTACATTATTGTACCAATCTTAATATAAACTCAGATTAAAATAAATCTGATTTCATGAATTCAAAAATTTTGTTCCTAGAATGGATAGAACTTTTCCTAAATAAACAAGTGGGTGTGATAGGTTTCCTAGCAGATGTTATAGATGGAAATTAATGATTAATCAAATAATTTTATTTATTTTACGTTAAACTCTTACCCCCAAAGTGCATCATGATGTGATTAATCAAAAAAAACATTAACCAAACAAAATTATTGTGCAATTTTTGTTTCTACATAAAATGGATACACGAACGATTCTTGTACATTTCAATAAATGTAATGTGTTATATAATATTGAAGTATATTTTAAAACTTCCATTAAAATCTTTGATCTGAGTAGAGAACAGTAACTAGGTTTCGTCACCAGCCTTTGAACAGAAACCTAAATCTTGATGAGATTTCTATTAAATTTTCAGACATATTATACTCACCAACTTTTACATTGACAAAGTAAAGTTAGGAATATTTAAGACATATATATATATATATATATATATATATATTGTCTTAAATATTCCTATATATATATACGAAAATTTAACATTACAGTATTCAATAAATAAAAAAACGTTGCATATTTTTATTTCTTTTGGAAACAAATAACCATTACGATTACAATATTAAACCAGAAACCTTTGCGCAAGTGCCCACATTACTGAACAAAGTTTTAATTGAATCGTATAAACGATGCATGGAGGTGGAAAACACGAGCGAAAACAAGCATAGTATTTGATTATATAAAAGCCGAAATACATAAAATAAAGCAACAACAACCTGTAAATTTCCCCTTGCTTGGTTCAAGGCCTTCTCTCCCTTTGAGGGAATGTTCGGAACATACTCCACCCAAAGGGAGAAGAAACCTTAGCCCAGCTGTGGGAAATTTATAAGCTTTTTTTGTTGTTCTATAACCTGTGCTGTGCACCGCCGTTAATCACATACTGTATTTGGTAGCTGAGCAATAAAAATATGCAAGTTAAAAAGTCAATCTTAAATAATCACAAATTTTGTCATAAGACCCCAACGCTAATGCGTTGGAAGCGTTGATATGGTCTTAACGATATGCATGATAATTTTCGTATCTACCTTATAAAAATGACTATAAATACAAATCACTCCCTTAGGGATTGAATTATGAAGACTCTTTTTGAAGTTTTTGCACGCGCTATGAAGGAAGCCTTGGTTTAAAATTTATCAAATTACTCAGTCGTTTATTGAGTTATCTTGTCCTTCAATAGGATTTAAAGATCTCTTTTGTCCTCCTTTCTATGGTTGTAAGTGAATTTAATTTAACTTTTGTACCACATAATGCGATTGGACACTGTGAAGCTATTCTGTAGGAATTTGAAACTCGAGGAATTGACTGATAGATACTTATTGGTAATAATATTTATATTATATAAAGTGAAAAACGAAATCATACTCTTCAGAATAGAAATTAAGTACGCAAAATGAATTTCAATGGACTTGCTCTCTTTATATCACATTAGCTATGCTATCTATCTATCGTATATTTATATCTATATAATGTATTTTATTGAAGTAGACTATTACAAGCACATTTGAATCGTCATTTTACAAACTAAATTATTTATAGCAATCACTGGTTCGAAATGCAGACTAAGAATAATCTGTCAAAGAAGTTACTTTCTATGGCGGCAGATTATTACAGTTTAAAAACAAATGAATAACGAAACATTCGAAATTTAAAATGTCGAAATTGTTAAAGGCAATGCTTTAAACGTGTAATATGAAATGATGCGCAGTTGCAATTCGACAAGCCGTATGTAAATTAATATATTATTGTTCAATCATAATTTGTATGTTTGTTGACGTTATAATCGTGGCTGTTGCGCACCTTGCCATATGTTATATGTATATTCGAATGTCATAAATCGTTATAAGCATTTGCTTTCATTTATTAATAAAGATTTATATGATATGATAATATTTGATACCCTAAATAAATTAGGAATAATATACCACCCACATAGGTTTTTTTTCTTTTAGAATTAGTACCGGTACATACATAAAAAAAATTATATCTTTGTAATAGACTAGCGGCCCGTCCCGACTTGCCACGGATGGACATAATTTTGTTTTTAATATGTTTCCCTTCATTTATATTTTTTGTTGCTTTTTCCGACATGTTTAACAAAACGTTCTATTTCAACTTTTTTACACATAAATTATATATTTGAACATTCCTTATGAATCCCTCTATCTGTTACTGAAAACCACATGAAAATCCGTTCAGTAATTTTAACACACACACAGACAGACGCGACAGATATTTAGTTAATTTATTAATAAACATATTGTTTTAAAAAAAACATCAAAAATAAATTAATGTAAAAAACAATATTTATATTTTTTTCAGCTTTGAATTTCATAGATACGCCATATCTATGTCTGTTTTTTTTTGTAAGTTCACTGATTACAATTGTACAACCGAGCTCAATAAAGTTCCCGACACACCAGATATCAGCGAACGGAGAAAATACGTCAGCACGTCCCGCTAAGGAATACGTGTTACGGGTGCATAATCGTGATTGTGAGTTTTGTGAAATGTTGAATAATTCCGATAAACAAAAATCGACAAACATTGAGCATTTTTATCACACAGAAGGGGACGGTAAACAAATGATAAATTACGCACACATACACAAAATCAACAATTAACACTCACTCACACTATAAATTAGATGTATGTTATTTCCTCAATTTTTTATTTTTATTTTAGAATTTAATTAACCGTATAGAACCTCTTTGCTAATAAACTGCTCTAAAGTTTTCACTTTCGAAATATCATTGATTTTCATGCATTATAAAAAAAGTAGTTTTTAAAAGTATATTATTATATACTACAGTGTAGTATCTGTAAAATATAAATACCTTGTAAAATCCGTTAGATACTTTTCTGATAGGATATCGTTTTCAAGTATTCCGTTTTATCTTTACATAGTGTAAAACAAAGTTACTTACCGCAAATTGTCCCTATGTACGCTTAGATCTTTAAAATTACGCAACGAATTTTGATAGATTTTATTTAATTATAGAGTGATTCAAGAGGAAGGTTTTTGTATATAATACAGACAGTATAGTAAAGAAGAGCTGACAATTTTAGAAGTTTCTAATGTGATATCGTAAATAAACAAATTCTGTAGTATATTTAGTATCAGCATTGCACCCCGTGTGAAGCAAAGGAATAAAAGAAATGTGGTTGGATTACGGTCACTAGACACGAATTAAAATTATTAATTAATATAAATAACTAGTTATCGTTCGCAGTTTCGTTTGCGTTTTAGAAGATAATTATGTAGTAGGCATAAACAAGTAGCCTATGTAAATAGCTCAAACTTGTTTCATATGATATTTCATTAAACACACACACACAAACAGAATATACTTTTGCATTTATAATACATCACTGATATCGTTCTTTATTTGGAACTAGCTGTGCCTTATACGCGATTCAATTTAACAAAAAAAAATATTATAGTCTAAGTAACTCCTTATTATATTAGTTATCTTCCAGTAAAAGTCCCATTAAAATCGGTCCAGCCGTTCCAGAGATTAGCCGGAATAGAGAAACACACAGATAGACAAAAATTGTAAAAAATGTTATTTTGGTACCGTGTATACATAAATATGCATTGAGTAAAGGGCTATTTTAATAATACAAACAAACACTCTAATTTTATTATATGTATTGAAGATCACTGGGTATGTTATTAAATGAATTTAGTATAGTATTATAAATAGAAGCTACAAGCAATGGATCTACGTGACTGGAGACCGCTGAGAATGTTCAAATAGCATTTGAAATGTTCTCTAAAATTGTTCTTGTAAAATTTAAACTCAGAAACCTAAACGTTTTTAATATATATCTATTTATAAACATACTTAAACATTACATGAACTTATAACGATTAGTTAAAACGTTTATAGGAATAATAGTTGCCGCCCGCGGATTTGTTCGCGTTTTAGGCTTTGTCGTAGCCTATGTTCTTATTTGGAGATAGTATATATGGGCAAACAATGTAAACAGTTTTGAGCAATTCAAAATTATCAACATTGGCAAGAGGTGAGAAACAAGCAGGAGACACACTTGATGGAGAGTGACTACCACCGCCCATGGACATCTGCAACATCAGGGGACTTTCAGGTGCATTGGCGCACCTTCTTTAAAGATTTAAAGAAGGTGCACCCTCTTCCCTCGAAGGTTTCTAAATTGTATCGCTTTGGTAAAACCGCCGGCAAAATCTGGATCCACAGAGTGTTTGTGCGAGGCAGAAAATGTCTTAAAAATCGCGCTTTTGTGCATACATACAAACATAATTCGTTGGATTATGTTATTGTATTAATAAGACATCAAATGTATTTGCGCACCACTGCCCAATTATTTATTGGTTTAAATTTGGTCGTTCCATCATATGCTTCATACTTTTATTACTGTTCCAATTAAATGCGTTAAAATTATCATACGAATACGGAACAGAACAGCACTGTCATTAAATATAGTCCTCCTTTACTTTTTATATTTGTATAGAAGTCGAACCAATCTTTATAAAATGTAACCACTTCGCGTTTCATATTTTTATACATCGCTGATTTATTTGAATACCAAAAAAATTCAACGCGAAAAAGCCCTCAGCAAACAATTACTCAAGGTGAACGTAGACCTCAATTCAAATTTCGAATCAACTCAATTCGACAAAAGGATATTAGGCGCCAATAAGTCTATAATAATAAAAGTTATATTCGAGCTCAATATTTACGCAAGATCCAAAGCCCCGGGGGTCGGCGTTAACAACCGGTAGGTTTAATTAGGAACGGGAGCTAATTTCCAAGTTTTGATGAATGCGATTTCATGGCACAACCCTCGTTTTCGGTCTCAAACATAATTTGAAATTTTGATTTAAAGCCTTGCTTCAGTAATTTGTATTAATAATGACCACAGATGGACCTCACGCAGCTTGAGATCAAAGTTTTGATGTTAACACGTTATTTAGATATCGTTGATTTGATTGTAAACATCAAATCAAATCAAAATATACTTTATTCAAGTAGGCTTTTGCAAAGTCTATTGAATCGTCAGTTAACAACTTTATTGTGGTTCACCGGTTCGGAGAGTAGATTCTACCGAGAAGAACCGGCAAGGAACTCAAGGGACATATTGTGAGGAAGGCCTTGAGCATGAATGTGGATGGATATAGAGGTAGAGGACGACAAAGAAAACGATGGATGGACTGTGTGAAAGACGATATGGTTAGAAAGAATGTTACTTGTGAGATGACGTCTGACAGAGAAGTATGGAAGGAGAAGACATGCTGCGCCGATCCCAAATAAAATTGGGAAAAGGGCAGGAGGATGATTTAAAAATATAGTCATGTTAGTTAAATATAATTATGTTTATAATTATATATGTATTTAATAGATTCTATCTGGAAATTAGCAAATATTTATTCCACACTCTTTTATAGTATATGTGTAGTGTATAGAAATTCTGTAAGTAAAAATTTTGTAGGCAGTGGACACACAGCTGAAGTCGCGGTTGCAAATTAGTTTTTCATATTTTTCAACATGATCTGAAAAATGAAATATTGCGTCCCCATATATTCGTTTTAAATCCTGCAAGTATTTTCATAGCTGTTAAAAATTCACAATCATTGTATGGGGTTATTAATTTATGTGTCAAGCTACGAGGAATTGTTTTATACATTTTGACCGTTTCAAAAATATTAAGTATTATTATCTGTATTTGCTATTGTGATCGATTGTGGACATTTTTTTCACCGATAGAGAATTGAATTTACATAAAAACTAGTTTATTTCCAAGAGATAAATCTTTTATATTTTTGCTAATTAAATTGGCTCATGTATATAATCATGCTCATACTCATTAGAGTCGAGAGGCCCAGTGGTTAGAACGCGTGCATCTTAACCGATGATTGCGGTTTCAAACCCAGGCAAGCACCGCTGAATCATGACAAATTTCATAGAAATTCTGCCACATGTGTATTCCACCAACCCGCATTGGAACAGCGTGGTGGAATATGTTCCAAAAACTTCTCCTCTAAGGGAGAGGAGGCCTTTAGCCCAGCAGTGGGAATTTACAGGCTGTTGTTGTTGTTGTATATAATCATGCATTGACTCAAAATGGGTTAACTAATAAGCTCCGAAACTTAACCTATAAGGGGACAAAACAAGGGGGTCTTTAATAGCTGGAAATTTTTAGGTAATTTTTCAAATATTTTGGATCAATTTTCTTAATAACATTTTAACAGAAATAGAATAGATAGTATCAATATGTTACTAAAATATTTATATGAGGACAAACAAATTTCAAATATCAACAGTTAGTTTAAAAAAAAAAACATCTATAAAAACCTTGTTTTAAAGTTAGCAGTTCTAAATTCACAATTTTTAACATTTGACGTCGAAATATCCACCTGAAAGATCATATGACTTCGAGCGTAAAACTTTTGCTTCTCATCTTATAACTGTTAAACGTAGTTTAAATCAGTTTATATTTTACTCGATCAAACGACACTAGCTGTTTTACAGCCATGTCAATAAAAATCATAAAAAAAATCATAAAAATATTTGTAAATGCTGCTTAACTTTTTTTTGGGTATGTGTAGGTTTCAACCATTTTCTTTTAACTTTATGTGTGGGATTAACTATACACACGAATTATTACAACACAAAAATCTCGGTGGTGCTTAACTAGATATACTGAGTTTTGGTGAAGATCCCGTGTCCTTAGATTCATGGGTTTTCTTAGCACACATAAACCTCTACCTTATAATATAATGATTATTAAAGTTAAATGTTCCATTTTATTGTTCCAATAAGTGGTGTGAAAGTTACAGGAATAGTTAGAACCCGTTAAACATAAACTTCATATATTTAGGTGTATGTATATTTCAAAGTTGTTTGTATTTTTCTAACATACACTTTACTATAGTTTTAATGTTGGGTCTCACTCTTATAATCTGATGGAACCGCAGACGATGCACCAACGGATTTAAGTATTTTTCAAGGCATGGGAGTGTGCACAGCTCTTCCAAGCCTCGAGCTGCTAAGAATTTTTCCATACAAATCCTCAATAACTTTTTATGGACTCTGGATCTTCAAACCAGGATCTCGAGATGTCGCATTAACTCCAGCAACTAAATTAATGAAGCAGACAAGAGATAAAATATCACCCAGTCATAAATGTTTTTGTTGTAAATTTGAGCACTTTGAGTTAAGAATTTAAGTCATTTGTACAAAGGCTTGACGCGAATAATTAACAACCTTATGCAAATAATGTTAACTTTCTAAATTGTGTACAATTATGTTATGTAAGACCTTATGGTTTGGAGGCTTTAGAAAAGAATAATGACGCGATCAATACTAAAAGAGAAGAAGTGATCGTTGTTAATAAAAAAGAAGGGCTAGAGCAACTTCGTTCAACCTGGGTGTCAACCCAGGTTGAACGAAGTTGCTCTAGCAATATTTTATGTATTGAATAACAGAAATGTCAACATTTGATACTAATTAAATTACAATAATAAAGTTGAAACAATATTATACGAAACCATATAGGATAGAAAGAGACAAAGACAAAAGAAAGGAGAGAAAAACGCCCAAGTGACGATTTCTGCTAGTATAGTAGTAGTAGTAGACCACGTAAAAGAACGTTCGTTTCTTACGTATTTTATTATTAATCATAATTTAGTTGACATTTTAACATCGTAACTTAACGTGTAGTTCAGAAATGACCTACAGTATTCTACTAAGATGACAGTGTTCTGTTAATTCTGACAGAAACAAACAACGGAATTTCCTTGCAAAAAAACTCTTAGACACAAAATGAAGTAAGAAAATGAATGTTGTTATTCTGAATGATACCGTATAACTCTAATAGTTTTTTCTGATTCCTAATGGTATATCCACACGCAAGATACAGCTTCCAAAGTGTGGATAGGACTTATATTGCCTTATACGTAATATGTACATAATAACTAAAATAAATCAGTTATTGAAATTACTGCTGTAACTTTAAAGACAATGTTTGGAGGATCACAAAATAAGGCACATATAAGCACTTTTGAAGTATTTAATACAAACGTATTAGACAAACAAGTGAGTTTAGCATTGTAATTAATAATTTCTCATTTTTATAGGAACATAAGAATGATATATTTATGTGCTCAATTTGTGTTTATAATATATCAAAGGAAAACATCGTGAGGAAACCTGCATGTGTCTGATTTCATAGAAATACTGCCACATGTGCATTCCACCAACCGCATTGGAACAGCGTGGTGGAATATGTTCCAAGCCCTCTCCTTAATGGAAGAGGAGGACTTATCTCAACAGTAGGAAATTTACAGGCTGTTACTAATTATATCCGACATAATACATATATTCGAAATTTTTGACTTCAGACTTTTCTAGATTATTTATCAGTTTTTTTATTTTTACTTGATGGAGCTCGATATTTGGACATTATCTACGAACGTCTTGTCTCATGAACAATAATATCCCGTAATGTGTGTGTAATGTGTATTCCACCAACCCGCGTTGGAACAGCGTGGTGGAATATGTTCTAAACCTTCTCCTCAAAGGGAGAGGAGGCCTTAGCCCAGCAGTGGGAAATTTACAAGTTCTCGATGTTGATGATGATGACGATGATCATGATATGATCATAAGGCTTCTATTGCCTTCAAAATCTTACTATCGTAAGAAAATTAAAAGAAGTCAGTATATTATGACGGGGCTGTTTTTTTTTGTCTAAGCTATGGTATTATTGAGTTCTTAGAAAACTCGCTAGCTCTCGTCTGTATTTGAAGTTGCACCGCGTTGAATAGGTTTCACAGCATCTCTTTTATCACGGAAGATATTCTTTGTGGACTATCATTGCTCGGAAAAACTTAGAAAAGTTATTTTAAGAACCATTTAACTTAAAGTGAGGACAGATGCTTCAAAGGCTAAGATGAAATAGTTAATTTAACACAAGTTTGTTATAATGAGAAGAAGAATATAATATGTATTCGCTTTTAATAAGTCCTTGAATAAATTAGATTTTACAAAGTATGATTTATAATTTATAAATAGAAAAACGAGTGTCCCACACAACTCGATTGGAACAAAGTCCCTTTCGCTACAAAATACCTAAAAACACAAAATGTCTTTAATAGAAGAAATAGTGAAATAAATCAATACCCTTAAGGATTAATTAATGACATCGAATATTTTTGTAAGAAAAAGAAGAAGTTTGCCTGGCATTACAATTCTTTTCATATGTGACGATTGTACCGGTTCACGTTATTTCAAGGTGAGTAAGTAAACTTTGTCCCTAAAAATCAGAACTTCTCTTATCTGCTAGGGCATTGAACCAAAAAGCAGATTTAGGTTTCTGTCTGCGAGCTGTAGTACCGGTGATGTTTCACATAGAGAAGATTATTTCCGCATCTAGTACTCTATCTAGATATAATGCCCAAGAAATTAAAGGGACAGAGGATTCGCTTTCCGATCCGTAGACAATAGGTAAACTGTTCATCTGCTATCGGTTAATTAGAGGATTTTATAGGCTTTTTTATGGAATAGGTTGGCGGACGAGCATATCGGCCATCTGATAGTAAGTGGTCACCATCATCCATAGACAATGACGCTGTAAGAAATATTAACTATTCCTTACATCGTCAATGCGCCAACCTTGGGAACTAAGATGTCCCTTGTGCCTGCAGTTACACTGGCTCACTCACCCTTCAAACCGGAACGAAACAATACTGCGTACTGTTGTTTAGCGGTAGAATATCTGATGAGTGGGTGGTACATACCCAGGTGGGCTTGCACAAAGCCCTACCACCAAGTAAAATCAAATGGTGAAATCACAGACGTAATTTCGCCAAAGTTCAATAACAACAAAAGTCAGAAAAAGGGATAGAAGGCTTATGATTCAATTAATCCGATAGTAATAAAGCAGATTAATCAATAAAAGAGAATTTATATAACCTTATAAATATATCAAAGTAAGAAACTTTTAATTAAAGTAAAGGGAAATTAATTCTATTTTTAATTTGAAAAGGTTTTTATCTCTCAAATTGAATTGAAGATATCGTTGCGTACAATTTGGGTTTTAAGTGTTTAACCAATTTCATCGTTTTCACGTTCTTGTTTTTGGATATAAAATTAATAGATTGTTATCAATTTTCAAATTAGGTTTGCTTTTATCTTAATCTATTAAATAATTTTATGGTAACACTGATTACGTCTTTATTAAAAACTGGTAAGCTTTATTTTTATTTGGATTCGGATTTCGAAGCCTCGTGATTCTGACAAACATGACGTAGGCATTAATAAAATAAAAGAGTTCTTAATACTCTTTGGGGCAGCAATCTTTTAAAATTAATTTTTATCACAAATAAAAGTATAGCACTTTTATTAATTGTGTAAACATTATGAAGTAGTAAACAGCACATATTTATTTCTGTTTATATTTTATAAATTTTATTGTAATTATATAGAACCTTTGATTTATTTAATTTTTAGAAAGATACATGAAATCTTAAAATGATGTTGTAAATGTTAAAAGTATTAATTGTAGTCAAATGACTGACTTGAAGGTAGATTATAAAAATGGTTGTCATGTAAAAGTAAAATCAATCGATCTCTGAATTTTGCTCAGTAATCATCTAAAATACTGGTTTAGCAAAGTGTTTATAGAAAAAGTGTTATAATTCTATTAATGTGAAAACGGTGTTATTGTGAGAATACGAAAATATAAGTATTGAAAGTATCGTGTGTTTGAATAAAATCTAACTGTGTTCGACGAGTGCTAACAATTGTAATAAATAATTGTAATTAGATACCTGGTCAGTTCTACCTTTTCATCATATAGATATAATCATCAAATGCGAACGACCTAGAGTTTCAGCCTAAGGTCGAACTAGTAATAATCTGTATGCAAAATCGAAATGTAAACATTTTTTTTTTATTATTTAATAGGTGGCAAACGAGCAGGAGGATCACCTGATGGAAAGTGACTACCACCGCCCATGGACATCTGCAGCACCAGGGGTTTTGCGGTTGCGTTGCCGGCCTTTGAGGAAGGAGTAAGCTCTTGTTTTGAAGGTTTGGATGTCGTATCGGTTCGGAAAAACCACCGGCGAAAGATGGTTCCACAAAGTGGTTGTGCGAGGCAGAAAATGTCTTATAAATCGCGCTGTTGTGGATTTTCGGACATCGAGGTGGTGCGGTACTTGACTGCCGGAAGTAATTACCCAATTTCTGTAGAAAAATTTCATCTGGGAGTCTAGAAGTTAGAAGAGAGTAAACTCTCTCACCTCTAAAAGCGCGCAGAGCAGTTATCCTGCACATGAACTCTTTCCAGATGTGGCAACACACATACTTTATTATATACTTTTTTGTACACCACACAAAGAAAATAAATACATAGATCCAGCCTGAATAAAATAGGTGTATAATTTTGGCATCCTTCTCACACACAGTGATTTCTTCCAGGTAACGAATGGTGTAGGTTAGGATAGCTTATAGAATATGAGGTGGGTGATGCTGTAATAATAAAAATAAATTATTTACCTTCAAAAATGTTACGCGTACATAAGTACTTGAATTTCAATGTCTAGATTCTATCCAAAATCATCAACATCCACATCTTCAGTCCCAAGATCGGTTGCGTTTTAGTGATAAGAATGATTAGGAGGCCCATTTTACAACCCTACCAATGACATATAAAACAAAAGTAACATCACCCGAATGCTATCGCTTAATTTTCAAAAGGTTAGTTTTGTGATATCCAATAGAACACAAATGTTACGTTTCTATACTACGGAAAAAATTTAAACTGTTCTGCAATCCATTGGAAAAGCGCGTACATTGTTCCGCAAACGATTTACTAATCCAGTGTAATGAAATAACAGAGGTTAACAGTTTATGTTTATTCCTAATGTATACAGAATATACATCGTCGTTTTTGAAAAGAACTTCTTTTTTTTAGTTACCCTACAACATCTACGAGATCACATTTACCTGTACCTTTTATACATTTTTGCGTTTTATATTTTTACTTAACATCAGCAGATCTTAGCTGGACTTCAAGAAAGTCGTATTCTTGGAAGACGTGAACAAAATATACATTATCTGAAACAAATAATTTATAAGTAATACTTTTAATTCTATTTACTACAATCCAGCGGATCCTGCTCTACGCTCGATCAGAGAAAGCAATGTGATAGTTTACACCGCAAGAATATTAGTCGATAATTGAGGATTCACTAAAATACTTATATACTTAACGACCTACTTGGTCGAGTACTGTGTATGTTACAGTCATAGTGATTAAATAGCTATTATACATAACGACTGGTCATTATATATAATGGCCAAATTCACTAGACAAAGTAATAAATTAATCACTTTGTCTGGACATTACTCATAATATATGTCATAGTGTCAAAGAAAATAGTATTACCAAAACCATTTCCCAGAAATGTGTCACTACCAATATTAATAGTCCAAATAGTCTGGATACAATGTCTGACACTGTCTGTAATACTTATAATACATATATGTACTCGGACAAGGTGGGCCAGGGCATGGGATCATTATTAAGTAAGAATTTGAAGCAAAAAGTAATTAACATTTGTAGTCCAGGGATTCCATACATAGAAATGATAAACAAAATTAAACAAACTAAATATAAGGAAAATTCTAATATTATAATTTTCTATGGAGACAGTTTATCAGTTAGGAAAAAAGATGTCTTAAAATCAATAAATATCCTTCTTGACATAAATAAAAATTATAGATGTAAATATTTACTATGTGCTTTCCCATATTCTAACTTACTAACGGAAGCACAAAATAAATACATCTATAATTTAAATCTATTTTTACATAGCATGACATGCCGTCATAGTGACGTATTTATTAATTTTGACATAAATAAATTTATATTTAACTTTAAGCTGATAAAGGATACAATGTACCTGCCACTTAAATATAAACGACATATAGCTACATTGTTAGCTTACAATATATTTGATCCAATTGTAGACACTACAATTAAAAAAAATATTATACCCTTGATTAGTAGATGTGCTACTAACAATAATAAATTAAAAAACTAAGCAATAAGACAACGGATAAGCACTATAAATATATTATTAGTATTGTACATCAGAATATACAGAGCTTATCCAGCAAAGATAACGAAATTGAATTATTTTTAAAGTACTATAATATTGACATATTTTGTATTAGCGAACACTGGATCTTGTCACATCAGCTACCACCTAGTATTAATAACTATAAATTGTCAAGTGCGTTCTTTAGAAAATTAACTAAACATGGAGGATCATTAATATACACAAAACAGAATATACATTGTAAAGAGCGAAAAGACATTGTGGATCTTTCAATAGAGCGCACTGTTGAACTGTCATGCGTGGAACTCGAGCATACTATAGCTATGTGCGTATACCGACCTCCACAATCGGATTTTAACCTTTTTGAATGTGTGATGGAGGACGCCCTTAAGCGAGTCTGTACTGGGCGAAAGAATATAGTTATTTGTGGAGATTTTAACATTGACATTTTAGTGCAATCTTCCATAAGTACTAGGTTCATAAATTTATTTCAATCTTATAATCTAAATAACATATTTTGTGAACCTACAAGAATATCAGCGACTTCCGCAACCTGCATAGATAACGTGTTTTGTAGTTGTGAGGCCGTTAATAAGAAAATCTTATCAAACCTTACATCAGATCACTTTGGCCAAATGGTGTCAATAGGTATAAAAAAAAATCAAAAGAAACGAAAAATCACTTGTAGGCCAATTACTGTAAAAGGTTTAATCAACTTTAATAATGCATTACACTGTAGCCTTGCAAAATTGAATCTTAGCTCAAATGATCCCAACTCTTTATATAATTCTCTTTTACAAGTAATTAATAACGAATTCAATAAAATATTTCAGTTAAAAACCTTTTATCAAAACAATGAAATGCAGTTCTCAGACTGGGCCACTACCGGTATCTATATAAGTCGAAATAAATTGTATGAGCTATATGAACTTAAGAAATATAATCGTGATTGTAAATTTATCAATTTTGTTAAAAAATATTCCAAGTTATTTAAACAAGTTTGTCAAACAGCTCGTTCGTTGCATATTAAAAATAAAATCCTAAAATCTAACAATAAAATGAAAACTACTTGGGATATTATAAGTTCGGAAACAGGTAGGTTGAAGTTTGATGCAGGGCAGTTATCCCTTAGTATAAAAGGCAAAATTGTCGGCAAAGATCTAGATGTGGCCAATGAATTCGAAGAATATTTCTCTAATATTCCTCTGAATATTACTAAAGGACTTAATGCGTCTCCTAATGACGCTTTAGACCAACTCAAATGTTATGTTCCCCAGAATGAGTTAGAATTTTCTTTTGAGAATATAACTCCGTACGAAATATTAAAAATATTTAAAACATTAAATCTGAAAAAAACCTGTGATCTTTGGGATTTATCAGTCACAATTATTAACAATGTAATTGTTGACTTGGCTCCTTATTTAGCTATAATCTTTAATAAATGCGTACAATCTGGTATTTTTCCTGATATGTTGAAATTAAGTAAATTAATCCCATTATTTAAGTCCGGTGATAAAAATGATCCAAACAATTACAGACCGATCTCTATTTTGCCAGTATTAAGTAAAATTTTTGAGAAAGTCATGCTTAATCAATTGCTATTATACTTTAACTCGAATAAGCTATTGCATTCTCAACAGTTTGGTTTTACTAAGGGTCGCTCGACTGCTGATGCGGGTGTAGCATTTGTTAAGCACATTTATGATGCGTGGGAAAAGTCACAAAACGCTATTGGAGTTTTTTGTGATTTATCAAAAGCTTTCGATTGCGTTAGGCATGATATTCTCCTAGAAAAGCTTAAATATTATGGTATCAGGGGCCCTGCATTGAAATTAATTTCCTCCTACCTTAGTGAAAGAGTTTTGAAGGTTGTGGTTAATGGTGCAAAATCAAATGGCGCTGTGGCGCAAATGGGTGTACCACAGGGTTCAATTTTGGGACCTCTCTTGTTCTTAATATATATAAATGATTTACCTTATTTCGTAAAAAATACTTGCGATATTGTACTGTTTGCAGATGATACATCCCTCATTTTTAAACTTGATAGAAAAATAAACAACTATGACGTTGTAAGTAGTGCTCTGTCGCGGGTTCTTGGTTGGTTTGACATAAATAATTTAGTACTAAATGCTAAAAAGACCAAAATGTGTTTTGTTTTCCTTGCCAAATGTCAAATCAAATCCTTCTGCAATAACTTTGAAAAATGAAAGGCTTGAGTTTGTTGAGTCGACGGTCTTTTTAGGGATAACCCTTGACTCCAAACTGCAGTGGGGCACCCATTTGTATGCCCTGGCAAGAAAACTAAGTAGTGCCATTTATGCAATAAAAATAATTAGAAAACTTACGGACATAAGTACTGCTAGACTAGTTTATTTTAGTAATTTTCACAGTATTATGTCATATGGAATGTTGTTATGGGGTAATGCAGCAGAGATTGAAGTTGTTTTTATTCTACAGAAAAGAGCTATCCGATCTATTTACAATATTAGCTCCAGGACATCATTACGCGAAAAATTTAAAGAAATAGGTGTATTAACGGCTGTTTCACAATATATTTATGATAATATAATCTTTATACAAAAGAATATTAAAAATTATTCTATCAATGCTGATGTACATACTATTAATACAAGAAATAAGAATAAACTTGTAACCCCCAGTTTCCGTTTGCATACGGTAAATAGAACGTTTTTGGGCAATGGTATACGCATATATAATAAGATACCGGAAAATATAATCAATTTACCATTTTCAAAATTTAAAAATATTATTAAGACTAAATTAATAAATAAATCATACTATTCATTAAAAGAGTACTTTTTAGAAAGAAACGCCTGGAGTTAGGCTCGGGTTCCATGATAGGACGCTAATTACTGTCAATAACAGCACTGTAAATGTGTTTATTTGAAAAGAGCAACTATGCGAGTTTCTTGCCGTTTCTTCTCGCTAGAAGCTGCTTTCCGAAACGGTGGTAGTATTTGATTATTGACGATTCAAAAACGCTTCATTGTGAAGTTTACTTGAATAAAATTGATTTGATTTGATTTGATAATAACGTGTCAAAGTTTGTCAAAGTAATAAATACGGTCTAGCCGACTTGTTATCCCTCCCTCTTTTCATCTTCAACTTTACGCAAGGAATCAGTTCACTGTCTGCAAAGAAACACGAAGTTGCCGTCAGGGAATGTGCAAAAAAAGAGTCACATCTTAGCGGCCAAAGATTTCAGCATTGCAACTGTACTAGAGAATGCGTTTCAAATAGGTGTAAATGTAAAAAGTCAAACCTCAAAATGTCGCAAGAGCTTTACTTGTAAGATTAAATAATAATTATGACCTGGTTCATTAATGTCAGTTCGTTTTAAAAACTTAATTATTTTTGTCTTTATTGGGTGTTGATCCCTGTGTTTTTATTTTTTTGTTTTATAGCCAGTGAGCTTTAAATTTACTTTATAAATTAAAGTTTATTATACATAATATCCAGATTTATTACTTTGGCTGTAACATGTACACCGGTTTTCAAGGGTTCACCACTCCGAAGTCCTGTATCCCGTTTCCGGCCGAGTCGATGTAGAAAAAGTTCATTAATTTTCTATGTTGTCTTGGGGCTGGGTGTTTGTGGTACCTTTGTTACTTCTGATTTTCCATAGCACAAAGGCTTTAGCTACTTATATTGGGATCAGAGTAATGTATGTGATGTTGTCCAATATTGATTTATTTACTCGTGCACGTATATACTTCAACACGGACATCCACCAAATCCCATTTGAGTTAAAATATATAATTAATTAGTACCAGGATTTCGGACTCGAAATTTAATTCGATATTAAATAGGATTCATCATATAAATTTCTGAATCCCACGAGTAAGAGATGAACTGTTGAAACAATTTGTTCTCGTCCAGACCAGAATTAACCTTTGGCACGGATCCATCTTCCATAAGGGCTATCCCGGGAATACTTGTAGACAGTATAATCCGCTAATCGACTGAATTATGGTAATACACAAGAATATATTGTTTTTATTGAATGAATCGTTATAATTAGAAATATTCTTATCATTTCTTTTAATTATACCACCATGCACACAATAATCATCCATATACACATGGTGTTAGATATGAAAATAGCTTATACGATCCGAAAAAATCTGTGATATCCAGTATCGCGTGACTAGTTTCCGTGACAGGGTTTCATTTAGCTGAGAAGTAGTAATTAGGATACCCTCATTGCATTGGATTGGCTCAGTGAATAGAGAATGGACTGCAGATGAATCTGGACACGGAATAGTGAAATTATTTCCGGTCCGGTTATTCCGATATCCGTACAAAAGGTAGACAATTGTACAATGTTATGTGAATATTAAATACACTAATTATTTATTTGTCCAACCAAGCTATAAATGAAATAAGATGGCTTTATGTAAAATGTTCCCTCACTTATAGGCTATAATTAAGCTAGATTTAGATATTTACTAAAATAAAAACGTCACATACAAATCAAATATTTGACGACCTCTGCGGTCGAGTGGTGTGTACACCGGTTTTCATGGGTACGCCACTCTGAGGTCCCGGCTTCGATTCCTGGCCGAGTCAATGTAGAAGGTTTATTAGTTTTCTATGTCGTCTTGGGTCTGGGTGTTTGTGATACCTTCGTTACTTCTGATTTTCCATAACACAAGTGCTTTAGCTACTTACATTGGGATCAGAGTAATGTATGTGATGTTGTCCAATATTTACATTTCGTTATAATGATTATGTTTACATTGAATTGTTTTTAACGAAACCTGGATAAACCTGAGAGTTCTTTGACTCAATTTGTGTGTAAAGTTAACCCGTCACTCGTCGTTCAGATAGTCCATTTGCTCGTTTACCAAAAAATTTGAGAGAACAAGTTGTAGCCGTAAATCTTTTTTTGTACACAAATGATCCTGAAAGCTGTAACCGCTACTAAATAAAGATGAAAGTACAAAGGCGGACTTATCCTGATGGGAGATCTTTTTCAGCGAATGATTTAAGAATAAATCAAGAACGAACTTTTTGTCCTAAAATATGTATATGTTTATAAATGTATATAAATGAGCCAATATGGCTCAGCGGTTAGAAAACATTCATCTTAACCGATGATTGCGGATACAAACCCAGACAAGGACCACTGAATATTCATGTGCTTAATTTGTATTTATAATTCATCTCGTGTTCGGGGGTGAAGGAAAACATTGTGAACAAACCTGCATGAGTCTAATTTCAAAGAAATTATGCCACATGTGCATTCCACCAATCTGTATTGATACGGCGTCGAAGAATATCTTCCTGACCTTCTGCTGAAAGGGAGAGGAGGCCTTAGCCCTACAGTGGGAAATTTACGGGCTTTTTTTATCGCTGGAAAAACGCATAACGCGCTTCCCCCACGTTATGTAGAGTGGGGGGAGGGTGTAGGACTCCCCGGAGCCCTGAACGCCGAGTGCGCCCAAGTACACCGGGTTTACCCACTAAAAAACCAGCGGTACCTTCTCCGTCTTTCGGCGGACGTCACGGGATCGAAAGAAATCTACGGGCTGTTGTTGTTGTTATAAATAAATATATCCCAAGCAAAGGAAATACAATAAACAGGTCGACGATATACGACGTCCCTTACTTCCCACAATGGTAATAACGGTTATCATGTCGAGTTATTACCGAACGAGATTTTCGCATTTTTATAATGAATCACATACGATTCCCGCGGGGATCTTCCGAGATCTATTCATTACTTGGAGCTTGTACGTGGATCCGTTATTAGGTTTTAACAATGCGAAGATTCTTATTATGGATTAAAGAACTCAAGCAATATTGATATTACATATTTTAGATGATCACTCCATGAAATCGTAATGGCGTAAGTACGTGTAATTTTTACGGAATTAGGTGTTTTATTTTGTTACACAGAAGATCAAGTTAGCTCGATTGTTACAAGGATGTTACTTGGAATTTATTAAGAACAATGCGGTTTTGAATTATTATTATTTTCACTGTGAATATAAGTTTAATATTTAGATTATGAAAGTATACATTTTTTAATTTACTTGTTGAATTTCCGAGGAAAGAGAAATTATCTGAAAACGAGTGGTGCCATATGGTACTGCTACTTTTAACAAATAACAATATACGTGAAATTAAAACTCTATCAATTTAGTACCAGAGGTCCGACCCGGCTTCTCACGGGTGTACATAGATAGAGAGATAGGTAAACTTCTTTATTGCACACACGTAAAGTTGACAATAAGTAAAAGAAATTGACAAGAGAAAACATTAGTATGCAATGGCGGTCTTATCACTATTAGTGATCTCTTACAGACAACCTCAGGAGTAAAAAGCTATTATATTAGTAATACGTTAAGTGCATAGAAAGTTTATGTCAAAATTATAATAAGTAAATGTCGACTACAATAATAAATACATACATCCAATATACACAAACGCATATATCTATATAAATATAATATACAATAATGTATACCTAATATACATAATCTATAAATACACACATATACATACCTACATACATACATACATACATATATACATACATTCACATATATATCCTATATATTAACAATAAATACAAATTAAGCAGATACGAGTATATTGTCGTCTGCATGTTCGTTTTGCAAAGCCAAATAATAACGTTTTAATCGATTTTTGAAGATGTTAATTGCACATATTAATTGTACATAATTTTCTTTTTCGCCATTTATTTACATCAATATTTTGTTGTTACTTTTTTCCGCCATGTTTAACAATTGCGTTCTTTTTCAACTTAATTACCCAAAAACATTTATAAATTATATACTTAAACCTTCCTTATGAATCATTCTGTCCATTAGTTAAAACCGTATGATAATCCGTTCAGTAATTTTTTAGATTATCGCGACAGACAGAATCGGCGGCGGTCTTTGTTTCATGATATATATTGATGATGTGACGATAACAAAAAGTTAGATTCATGTTGTAGCGTACACAAACATATTCCAGAATTAGCGTATTTCGAACAGTTCAAAAGTCGCCAAACTGACGTAAACAATCTAAACCAAGATCTGGGATTTAAAGTTAAATTAAAAACTTCCGTGTTTTTGTCGGACGTGGCTGTTTAAGCCGAGACCGGGGGTCTATTCTGATACATTTTCGGAATTCGAATTCGAATGTAAATTCTTTAATTCCAAATTTGAAAAAAATGTGAGAAATTTAAACTATCATATACCAAGCAAATATTATTCAATATAATTGAATTCGTAATTTATTTGGAAATGCCAAGACGAGTAGTAATTTTGGGTAACCGTTGAAAACTAGGTTCTGTAATAGTTAGATGAAGATACTGTATGGACAGAGCAATTATAGATTTTCATTAAAGAAAACTCTATAGCAAAGCATTTAAAATATAACAGTTTATTAAAGGTCAGGTTTCATTATTCGATATGAATCCTCAAATCTCAGAATCGACCTTTAAATTTACAAAATATTAAATTACACACACAGCATTCCATTACATTTTACTATATAACCGAAAATACTAAAGATATGAAACCTTTGCCATTTGAAATAACGACGACCTCCGTGGTCGAGTGGTGTTTACACCGGTTTTCATGGGTATGACACTCCGAGGTCCCGGGTTCGATTCCCGGCTGAGTCGATGTAGATTATCATTAGTTTTCTATGTTATCATTGGTCTGGGTGTCTGTGGTACAGTCGTTACTTCTGATTTTACCTAACACAGTGCTACTTACATTAGGATTAGAGTAATGTATGTGATGTTGTCTCATATTTATTAATTTAAAAAATAAAAAAATATATAGAAAAGAAGCATTCGATTTTTGAATTTAGAAATTCGAATTTCGAATTTGTTCTCACGGAATAGCTCTATAGTATTGGAAACACGTCAAGCGTTTTACGTCGTAATGTTTTTCTTGTTGCCTTCTTACTCGGTCCGTGAAACTTTGGGTATCGGAGAAGTTCGTAGCTAGCGTAGGTTTTGCTTGCGGACCCGCTCTAAGTTTTTACTGACGTTCTTGAGCAGATGCGTTGAAGTTTAGGCATTGGAGATCAGGTAGCTTAAGGTTCATGTATAGTTATTTAAGTCCGATGTTTCCGTACATTCTTTCCTTTATAACTTAATTATAATATAAAGTATAAAGTTTAAAAAAGTAAGTAAAGTAACAGCTCGTAAATTTCCCAAAGCTGGACTAAGGCCTTCTCTACCATTCAGGAGAAGGTTTGGAACATATTCTACAACTCTGTTCCAATGTGAGTCGGTAGAATGCACATGTGGCTGAATTTCGATGAAATAAGACACATACAGGTTTCCTCACGTCGTTTTCTTTCACTGAGCACGAGATAAATTATAAACACAAATTAAGCACATATATATAGTGGTGATTGCCTTTTTTTTCTCGCTGGAAAAACGCATTACGCGCTTTCCCCACGTGATGGAAAGTGGGGGGATATGTGGGACTCCCCGGAGCGCTGGACGCCGAGTGCGCCCAAGTACGCCGGGTTTACCCACTAAAAAACCAGCGGTACCCTCTCCGTATTTCGATGGACGCCACGGGATCGCTTACGCATGCTACCGTGACGCCCTGACGGTCGGCCCACCTATGCGGGCCTCTAATACCTAGGGGTGATTCCCGGGGTACTGGGACCCCCCTAGTCCCTGCGGCGCCTATTGAGGCGGTGGGAAAAGGTGCGCGTAGCGCCTTTTCCTCCTCCCCGGTCGTCTTCTGCGGAGCGAGTCAGCGGCGGCACTTTCTTCCCGCTCCCGCTCCGCGGCTTCCTTCTGCGACATGACACTTTCGCAGAAGGAGCGCATCTCTGACCAGCACATCTCGCTACCAAGCATGGCGTTGATGATGCTCGGCAGCGAAAGGTCTCCGCCCATAGTCGCCGTAAGGGTGTGCCTCTGGGGCCCCCACGCAGCACACTCGTACAGGGTGTGGTACGCCGTATCCACTGGCACACTACACTCGTGGCAGGAGGGTGACTCCTCCCGCTGCGCTATCCCGTGCAGGTACTTACCGAAGCATCCGTGTCCAGTAAGTACCTGCGTCATTCTGTACGACAGTGAACCGTACTTCCTCTCGACCCGCGACTCAAGTGGGGACGGATCGCCTCCACTGTCGCTAGGCCCGCCGTGGGTGACCCCAGATCTTCCTCCCATCGGACGATCAGGGCTTGCTGGGCTAGAGCCCTGATCCGTCTGATCTCCGCTGACCCTGGACGTTTGCCGCGGTCCCTCGCTTCGACCCGGAACCGGTACACTTCCGCGAGCACCTCCGCCTGGAGCTCCCAGGGCGGATCGCCCGCGAGAAGTGTCGCCGCAGTCGACGACACCGTACGGTACCCTCTGATGCCTCTCACCGCTATGACCCTCTGCGGCTTGCGCAGCAGGGCCCGATTTTTAGTGGTGAGGGCATCTATCCAAATCGGGGCACCGTACAGCGCCATCGACCTCACTACGCCGGAATAGAGACGCCGTCATAGCGACCTCGGCCCCCCCACATTCGGAAGGAGGCGACCAAGAGCGGCGAAGGCTTTGATGAGCCTCGGGCCGAGATGGATAAAATGCTGCCCGAAGCTCCATCGACCGTCCAGGATCAGGCCCAGATACTTCATCTGGGCGTGCACCTTGATCGCCGTCCCGTGGACGGTAATACTCGCACCTCGTGGGGGTCCTTTCCGTGGACCGTGGAAGAGACCCTCAAGCCCAGGATTTCCATGCGATCCACGGTGAGAGCCGTAGTGGTGCTTGCCTAAGCTTGAACCCGAAATCATCGGTTAAGACGAACACGTTCTGATTTTAAAAAAGTTAAATTAATAAATTTAATTAAAGCAATATATAAAATAGTATCTTCCTCACTTTTGAAAATTAAATGTTGTAAAGTAATTTTACATATCTCACTACTGGGCTAAGCTCTCTTCAACTTTTTGAATATAAAGATTGGAACTCATTCAAACACAATATTCAATTTTTTTTAGAATACACATGTAGCAAGTTTTATAAAACGCATGCAAGTTTCCTTATGATGTTTCCTAATGCCACTAAATTATATATAAACAGAATTTTAGCATGTAAAATTAGTGCTGAGTTTGAAGTGACACATGGCTTTCTTAGCTCGATCTATACATATAATAAAATTGTTTGTAATAATAAAATAGCCCTTTTTTACTCAATTGGTAATGGTATGTATACACGGTACAAATACCAAAATAACATTTTTTGTAATTTTTGTCGGTCTGTCTGTCTGTTTGTCCCGGCTAATCTCTGGAACAGCTGGACTGATTTCGACGAGACTTTCATTGGCTTTCACAGGAGATATTTCTTTTGTTATATTCAAAGGCGTACAAGGTCAAAATTACAAAATTATATAAAACCTTTTTTTTATAAGTTATTTCTTACTCTTTATTTATTATAATTGACCGCTTAAAAACATCCAGCATTCTATTAGAACGTTTAAATAAGCATTCTTTTCTTTGCAATATTTCAACGGCTTTGTGTCCCGTCTCAAAGCAAGCAACCTCAAATATTGAAGAACGAGGGCAATGACCTGACAAAGTACAATTTTAAAGAATTTAAACAATTAAAAAAAAAAGCAACGTGCATTTAAATTCTTAAAGCAATTATATACAATCAATATACATAACGGCTCACATTATTTGTTGGTGTATGCTATAATTAATACATAGATAATGATTGGAGTAATTTATACATACAATAAAATTGAATTGTATGTTTGTAATATTAAAATAGGCCTCCTTTACTCATTGCATATATATGTATACACGGTATATACATACAAAAAAAAACATTTTTTTACAATTTTTGTCAGTCTCTGTGTTTGTTCCGGCTAATCTCTAGAACGGCTGAACCGATTTTGACGGGACTTTGACTGGCATATAACTGATATAATAAGGATTAACCTAGGATACAATATTTTTTTTTTGTTAAATTCAAACGCGTACAAGGTCCCAGGCACACATAGTTGCTAATAATAATTTGATGACTGATTCACTTTTAGAGCGAGTCACCCCGAATATCGTTGTAAGTGTCATGGCAACGCGTGTCGTTATTATTGAACAAGCGTCTCGAATGCACTAGTGATTGCATTTCACTAAAACATCACATCACATCATCAGCCCTTTTTTGTCCACTGTTGGACATAGGCCTCTCCAAGTGCACGCCACTGTGGTCTTTCTCGGGCTACTCGCATCCAGCTCCTGCCTGCCGCCTTGCTTCCTCCCTGGCGCCTTGCGTTTTATTAAAATAGTTTTCCAAATGTCGGATCAACCACCAAACCCACCTGTTCGACATATATCAATCAAAATCAAAATAAACTTTATTGAAGTGGGCTTTTACTTGTAAAAGCCCTTTTGAATCGTCATTTAACAATTAAGTGAAGCTACCACCGGTTCGGAAAGTAGATTCTACCGAGAAGAACCGGCAAGAAACTCAGTAGTTACTCTTTTTCAAAATTTAAAAAAATACAGTCATGTTAGTTAATACAATTATTTAAATTAATATATCCTGCCTGGAAGTCAACAGGTATTATTTTTATCATCTACAAAAAAAATCTTTTGTCGAATAAAATGCCTTTTTTACCAATGTATTTTTTATAAACGATTTGAATTTACGAGACCGATATATATATACGGAACCAATAAGCATTTCCCTCCAGTAACAAAAACTTTAACAAACAACCGAAATTACAGAGCAATGTTAGGTAAACGTAAAAATAAAAACAATTTTCCCCTTAAACCGAATTTAATCGGAGCTCGTCGGAAAAACTCCGGAAAAAGTTTCCACCACGATGTAATCATAAACAATAATCTTAAACTTTTCACATTAAAATCGCTTTATTATTCAAGGAACGCGGAGTTTGACCGTTTGAGGCATTAAGAATGCAAACCTCGTTTGGTGCGCGTGTTTCAATTATATGTTATGTTGAAACGTGAAACGTAAACGTCGGGAGATAACGTAAAAAACAACGTTTTCGACGGTTATGCGAAACATTTGTGTGAAATTGTTTATATGTACTGCGTTCATTGTATTTTTTTTTATTTTTTAATGTCAATAGCGGACGCATTTAAAATTAAATAAGTACTTTTTATATGAATTCCTATTTCAGCTGACAATAAGTCATTTCATCATTATCATCATTGTTGTCCCGTGTTTGTTCACTGCTGGACATAGGTCTTTCCAAATGCACGCCACTGTGGTCTTTCTCCGGCTACTCGCATCCAGCCCCTGCATGCCGTCTTGTGTTAATCGTCCGACGATAAGTATAGATATATATAGATAGATAGTACTTATAAATATGTCCAGCTTAGAATTTAATATGATAAAAAAAGCAGCCTAATTTAACATAAATTGAAGAAAAACTAAATCGAAGCGAATTATTATTAATATAGGTTCTTAAAAGCATTTTTGTAGAAGAAACTTAGTTTACATGTTTGTATGTTAGGGGTAAACTTCCCGAGTTCTACAGGGTTTAAATTATAAATACATAACAAAGTCATTTTTAATTCGTATGTGTCTACCTTACAATAGCATTCGTTCTTATTATGATTGTTTTAGCGACCGTTCTATAGACACAATAATTTATTTAAAAAAATCTTTTAATTGTTTGACTAACGCTATTAAAAAAAACTGTAAGACTGGTCTCTGCTGTTGTCATGGATTAGACGCCAATTTGTGCTCAATATTAAACGCATGTCTACATCATAATAAATGTAATCATATGTGTTTTTTAATCGTTATTTTGATATAGATCTACTGAATATAAAAAAAAACAATTAAAAAAAGAAGTTCGAATTTCGAAGCGGATTGCTGTTGTCAAATTTTATATCATACATAGTAAATTGAACCCAAACACACATATATGTCATTTATGGAAATCAACAATCTTCACGCTTTTTATCATACTTTATTTTTTAATTATATTTAAGTTTTGGGCAAAGAAGTTGTCGTTACTACAAAATGAAAACTCAAGGTATGACATAAAATGTTTTTACGTTCTAGATCCGTAAAAATCTACAGCGGTCATGACTGTGATATGTTCTTTTAAATTGGGGAAAAAGATAAAAGTCGCTGGGGGCTAGGCTGAATGCAGTGGACGCTCCATTAATTCAAATGCCGGCTGACGTATAAACATGATTTTTTTTCCGGTCGTGTAGATGGCCAGAGCTATGATTCTTTTCGCTCTCTTTTTGTTTTAGCTTCTGAAAATTTGTTTTGCGCTATTCCAAATTCAAAAACTACAGATATCCATCCTTAAAAAAATACTTAGCAATTCAACTGGCATGATGATTGTGAATCTATGTATGTATATTTACTCGGTGGTAGGGCTTTGGGCTAGCCCATCTGCCCTAGGTACTCAGTATTTTTCCGGTATGAAGGGTTAGTAAGCCAGTGTAACTGTAGGAACAAGGGAAAGCTTATATATCACATTTCCAAACTTGGTAGCGCATTGCCGATGTAAGGAATCGTTAATAATTCTTACAGAACCGTTGTCTATGGTGGTGACCACTTAATATTAGGAGACTCATTTCTATCATAAAAAAAAGTTATTTCAATGATAAATCATGAGTTCATCAAAAAATCAGTACTCATAATTATAGCTTGTACATTTAAGTTACTCAAATGTTATTACCACCCGTACCATAAATTATTAATAGTTGGTATCGTAGGTTTCATAGATATTTGAATCAGTGTATACAGGCACGCAAATATCCAAAAGTAGCGTGGATGAAAGTAATGGTTATCTTGCAAAAACATATCACACATTTTTATAACTTGGTCACCTCCAGACGCATGGCAACAGACAGCAACTTACCCATTTGCCTGATCCATTTTAAAATCAAAATAGTCAATTTTACTCTCTAGGATTTCATAAGGTTTGTTATAAAGAAGTGTATATTTTTTCCGTATTTACTTTGTTTCTTTTTTTATGGAATAGCTTGGTGGACGAGCATATGGGCACCTGATGGTAAGTAGTCACCATCACCTATAGACAATGACGCTGTAAGAAATATTAACTATTTCTTACAGCGCCACCAACCTTGGGAACTAAGACGCTATGTCCCTTGTGCCTGTAGTTACACTGGCTCACTCAGCCTTCAAACCGGAAGAGAACAATACTGCCTACTGTTGTTTAGTGATAGAATATCTGATGAGTGGGTGGTACCTACCTAGGCGGGCTTTTACAAAGCCCTACCGCCAAGTAAAATTTTAATAAACACAATAAAAATTTTTGCATGCATCGATTTCATTCCTTTATATCATATTAACTACAAAAATTATTGAGAGGATATAATAAAAAAGAAGAAATATATAAAATGTTCTGTAGAATCAAAACGGCGTTAATCATCATAAACAAGTATAAAGATAAAGGCTTTTTATACTTGTGTTTTGTTATGTGAATATAGTTCGAAAGTTACTTCTTCACCCGAGTAAATTTCGGACAAATGCTGCCACAACTGTAATACATGTACCAAAACTTTGTAAAAGGGATTTATCTGTATCCAAAATATCTAAAGAAAAAGTAAAACAATGAACAGGAAATTCAGCTCGATTTATTTGTCACATGACATTAATTTTTCTTTTTATTTATTGCATTAAACTATGTAATTTATTAACCATTAACAAAAATATAAAAGTAAAGTAAAATAACAACCTGTGAATTACCCACTACTGGGCTAAGAGAGGGTTTGTAGAATGCACATGTGGCAGAATTTCGATGAAATTAGACACATGCAGGTTTCCTCACGATGTTTTTCCTTCACCGCCGCGCACGAGATGAACACATATAAACACAAATTAAGTACATATATATAGTGGTGCTTGCCTAGGCCTGAACCCGAAATCATCGGTTAAGATGCACACGTTCTAACCACTGGGCCGTCTCAGCTCTCCAACGTGGTACGATTACCCATAGTCTTTATCAAAATACGGAAATATTTATATGAGTTACGCATGAAAGATTGCGTCAAAGCATATAAACAAAAACATATAAAGAATTTAGATAATTTACACGATCACTACAAATTATAAAACGAAGTCTTCTAGCCGTATCTATCTGCCTACATGTTCGCGATAAACTCGAAAACCACTGAAAGGATTTACATGAAGTTGTTATTAATAGACAGAGACAATTAAGATTTTTGTGTGAATTAGTTGAAATAGAACGACAATTATTAAACATTTCGGAAAAAAAACAACAAAAAATATACATAAATAAAAGGTAAAAATATAAAAAAAATTAAGTCCACCCGTGCGAAGGGAAAGACCGCTAGTATAAATATAAAAGCATGAACAATATAAATAGAATATTAAATTGAATATAATAATGATTTAAATCACGACGATAATTTCCGAGGAAAACCGCTGCAACTATTGTGAGCGTAAACACGAGTAGCCTTTATTCCCTCACTCAGATAATCCGATAGAACTGAAAATCCAACACAACTGTATATAATTCAGAAGCAAGACTCACGGATTTACTTGCTTACTGAGACACGGGACTGTAAACGCTGCCAACTTGCAGACTTCTGGCTGATAATGGGAATTTCATGAAAGAAAATCGCAGTAGCTTCTTATTGGCTCAAACAGATATTTGAACGCAGAAAAATTTACCATTATATAAATAAATAAATATTCGACAACATCACATATTACTCTGATTCCAATGTAAGTAGCTAAAGCAATTGTGATATGGAAAATTAGAAGTAACGACGCTACTACAAACACACAGACCCAAGACAATATAGAAAATTTTTCTGCATCGACTTGGCCGAGAATCGAACCCGGTCGGAGTGGAGTACCCATGAGAACCGGTGTATACACTACTCGACCACGTCGGTAGTCAATATGAGGGACTAGTGCCATAATAAATAACAAAATTATAAATATAAATATTCTATCCCTAGCTCGGGTAAATTTTGTTAGTTTCAATAATTTATGTATAAATATAATATTATAAATCTGAAAGTTACTCTATCTGTTGCTCTTTCCCGACCACACCGCTGAACCGAATTTGATGTAATTTCGTATGGAGCAAATTTGAACTCCAAGAAAGACTTTTACTTAGGCAACTTTGTCTAACACATGATAACCAACACCCTAAGACACGAGCGAAGCCGGAACCGACTACTAGTTTAGTTATAAATAGCATAGGATTGGGGATTTCTTTAAAGAGTCTCAGTGAATAGCACTAACTAACGCCTACATGATTTTATGTATAAATTCCTACACAACAGCAACAGCAACAGCCTGTAAATTTCCACTGCTGGGCTATATACCTCCTCTCCCTTTGAGGAGAAGATTTGGAACATATTCCACCACGCTGTTCCAATGCGGGTTGTGGAATGCAAATGTGGCAGAATTTCAATGAAATTTGTCACATGCAGGTTTCCTCACGATGTTTTCCTTCACCGCTGAGCACGAGATGAATTATAAAGACAAATTAAGCACATGAAACAGCGGTGCTTGCCTGGGTTTGAACCCGCAATCATCGGTTAAGACGCACGCGTTCTAATCACTGGGCCATCTCGTCCTATGTATATGAAAAATTTATATGCATTCTTGCATAACCTTTATTATCCATTATTATTTCTGTTGCTATCATTTTCCTTCAACTTTTCTTGCATAATGTGCGCCTGAAGGCGACAATATTTCAGATTTGTCCTGACCTTAAAAGCTTCGGTCAACGATCTCTTAAAAGACCTCTTTGTTGTCCGACTGTTCATCTATATCCCGTCCTAACCATTTTTCTCAGGAACACGTAAAGGTATACAATTTAAATTATACCTTTATATAATTGTAGTCTGAGGTCGGTTTGATCCATGAAAAAATTAAACTCTGTGCATATAATTGAGAGATATGGCCATTATGTCGTATCTGCCATACATTCGCAAAATTAGTAAGATTCATAGTACGGGTTATATAAGAAGCTTTCTGTTGAACTAGAATCATGAAAGGCAAGAAGTTTTTACCATGTAGCACAAATATAGGATAAAAACATAAAACAGTTTTGATGTTACATCAGTGTATGTTTGTCTATCTTCCTGATGGTATGAATCTGTCAGTTTCGGAGTCCGAATCGCACTTGCCTGATTTTATTCTATTCAATGCAATTTTTATCTGAATAACCTATATTATTAAGTATATATATTTTAAAAGGGTAAAGGTTTAGAGAATACTTCGTATTTGGGTTACTTTGTATGGAGATTTTTTTTTTATTTATAGACAGTCCTTGAAAATATACTGTAGACATACATACAATATACATATTGTATTCTTAACTTTGAGCTGGATTTATCCATACAAAATGAAATCAAAGATTACCAATTTTGCCTCCTAACATTACGTTTAAAATATAAAAGGCAGACAATTTGATTTTCTCTTTACGGATATGATATTTGATTCATAACACCTAACATCACTGTTATTCTGGAAGAATTCAATCCGTATTCCACTTGTGAAATGTTGAAACCCACTTTGCATAGCTATTTCGATTCATGTCATAATTATTAAAGTCGATATCACATATCACTTTTATTCACAGTTATCTGCCAGTGAAAGTCCTGTCAAAATCGGTCCAGCCGTTCCAGAGATTAGCCGGAACAAACATACAGACAGACCGACAAAAATTGTAAAAAATGTTATTTTGGTATATCTACAATCCAACTTTATTATATGTATAGATTATTTGAGCGTGGTGTATAAGTCGTTTTGTGATACTTGAGTGACGCGCTGGACAGAAAGAAAGGCTTCTAAATTATTATTGGCTTCAATGATAACGGTAATCAATCCACGTTTAAAACAAATGAATTTTCCATTAGTCCGTAAACAGAGGTTATTTTCAGATATTAATTCAGAACGCAAAGAGTGTGGTATTTTTTCAATAAACGATGTATAATCGAGGCTCGATATCGGAAAGCATAAATTAACATTTTATTCAGTTTTAAACGAACGAAAAAAAAAACCTTAACAAAAGAAACCCGATCGACCCTTCATCAAATACCAGCAACATTTCAAATGCAAAATAAAATCGACAGATTTCCAATACAACTCGTTCATTTGGTGTACGTAACGAAAAATTTTGCACGATTAATTTAATTTCTCATTCGAAAACGGACGATAAATGGACGAAGTAGCACACGACCTGTTCTCCCATAAAAGCCGTTTAACGATTCATTTTGAACCACAAACGGTCATTTACAACGGACAATGCTGTTTAAAAATCACACGTTGGATGTTACGTTGAAATTATAACGTTCTTTTTTTAAAATTGATGGATAGTGTTGTTTGTTTTAGTTTTTTACTAAAAAAACAGCCTACTTTTTCATCTAGATAAGGTTTGTTAATGCTGTTATTATGCTTTTTGCTTTACACAACAGGAATAAATTGGTATTGGCATTATTATTTTTTATCACACACACACATGTACACATTAAGTGTTTGAGTAAAATCTATACACTACGTAAATATTTTAAATTTAGGTTTCCAAAAGTTGACCTATGGAAAACTGAGCTCTGATAATTGACGGGTTCATATTATAATCCCCATAAAACGATTCCGTCTTAATGTACATGACGCCTAACTCCTTACAGCTAAGCCATATTAATCAGCACTACAGTAGCAGATTCAGAAACATCATTAGCGTTGCATTTGAGCTAACATAACCTAGCTTAGTTATTACAAGCCAATTAATTCCCAGCTAATTATTTAGAGTTCGATATAACATAGCCTTTGTGATGATAATTAAAACTGATCATTCAACTGTTTACACGAGCTGCCTAAAATTATTCTGCCATCGACACGCACTATTAGTCTAGAAATGTTTGGTGAATTAATTTGTCATTAATTCAAGAATCTATATAATTATGAAACCATGAATATTTATCCATATTATTTTATTGAAATTTATTCATTAATTTATAAAATAAATCTTGTTATTTTGAGGGAAATTTTGCCACCAATTTTTAAACTTTAAGATAATGTCCTAGCGTGGGTATCTTTGCCTTTCACCAAACACGCGTATTGCTTGTAATTATTTACGCAGACTCAGATCTTGAATGCATTTTATCCTATTTAATAAAATATCAGAATGTCGCATTTCTTTATTTCGACCATCAAAAATTAAATAAAAATATAATTGACTCAAGCAATTCCAATTGCACTGTAAATTCCAACTAAAACATCGTCAACACATTCAGCAGTAGAAGCTCCTGAATTTCTACCACTTACACACTATACTCTACTTTTACCAATTAAAACATTTATGTATCTTGCCCGAAAATTAAGAACTTCTATTTAGTACTTTAGAATCATCTTTGTTCTATTTATATTATTCTCCATCCATCCATTAGGTATTATTTAATCTATCAATACATATATCATAAAATATTTAAGCATAAAGCTTAAACATTTTTAAATATTTAACACAAACAGAATATTTATATTTCATATAGGGTTATGCGGACCAAAAACTTCCTTCAAAATATTTTTATATGAAAATAATAAAAAAGCAAAAATACACCACACGTTTGGTAAAATGTGACATAGAAAAGCCATTTTTCAAATTGAAAGAAATGAAAACTAAAATTCATTTCGAGCGAATATTTGACTAGAAATTGAACGCTGGACCTGAACATAAATACCAATTCCTACCGCATCATATATAACTGATCGGTTTTGCTGAATAACTATTTGCTGATGACTGCAAATCTTGACTATCCAGATCTTGGATTAAAAAGGAGGTAAGAGACAAAATATACATTAGCAGAGCATTATATTACTGATATTAATTTTTATGATATAGTTTGAATGTCGAAATGAGGCACCTGATGGGAAGTCACCACCAGCGTTGGGACCAAGATAAAAAGTCCCTTGTAGTTTACTCACCCTTCAAACCGGAATACGAAATACTGCGTTCTGTTGTTTAGCGGTAGAATATCTGATGAGATGGTGGTACTTACCCAGACGAGCTTCCAAAAAAGTCCTGCTCCCAGTTACATATAAATAACATAATTTCAATTCAAAGGTATTTCTAAAAAAATAACGATTATTATCATTGTCACAATCATCTTAATCAAGTTAATTTATATTAATATGAGAACGTAAAACTATTTGTAAATTATAAAAACGTATAAAAGTATAACACGTTAATTATATTCAACAATTTTAACGGACGGGCTCTTACGTCGTTACACCGATAAGCAAATAGTTTGGCTTTGCAGCCGTGGGAACATTATTAACTTGGCTTGATTCTAATATTGCCTCTTGGGTAAGGCCAATAATTATTTTGTAATATACTAAACAACATAAAACTCTAAATTTGTTGTGTATACAATAACTCTAAGTGATAAATAACTCTTTCTTTGAATGTTCTTATATTAACCAATTCTAAAAACTTATTTTTTCTTCAAAGATTTTCTAAACCATTCGGAAAATAATGGAAGCAAAAATACGTTCTCGCAGACACCCTTATGAACAAAGTCGCTGAGCCCTCACGTAGGCGTACTTGGATTCCCCAAATTATGATGCTATCAACACAAGCAGCTATAATACCGGTCGCATTACACATACTGGAACAAAAATTTTACCATTTCTGTTCGTCAAAATAACCAACCAGAGTTAGTTTATACCCGAGCGAAATTACGCGGATAAGAGCTATATTGTCATAAAAATGTCCATAAAAACAACCAAAAACAAAAAATAAGTTTTTTTTGTGATAACTTTTGTAAACAAAACACTAATATTTAAAGCTAAGATTGACGTTCACCAATTGTATTCATGTGCTTAATTTATGTTTATAATTCATCTTGCTCATGTTCATCGTGTTTGCCAGTGAAGGGAGACATCCCGAGGAAACCACAAGATGAAATACTGGCACGTCACAACCAACATTGGAGCCAAGTAATGGAAGTTCCAAAATAGGGGAAAATTTACAGATGGTTAAAGAATGTATCGGCTTAACTATTTTATTAT